>NC_086358.1:7751211-8014436 GCF_036324505.1 Eleginops maclovinus
GTTAAAGGAATATCAAACCCTCAAATATGCTGAATTTGCATCCATAGGAAGTGTCCTCTGGTTTGTGAGGTGTCCAGTATATTGCATTTTTCTGTGCATGACTACAACCAGGTCATGTGACCAATGATGGAAAGCATATACTGTAGGCCTGAGTACGGGTCACCCGTCGCTAATCCAATAACTCCATCTTTTAAATTAAGCATCGGCTTCAAACGGAACTATACGGGTAAACAAACGCACCAGAAGCCAGCCAAGGAGGGCGGGCGGGTCCAGGGATGTGTCTCACTATCTTAAACCACCCTCACACAACAATCAATCACATGCTGAGTGGCCAATGTGTTCCTCATTTAAAAAGCAATCATTGAGCACTTAAAGCGGTTTAATTACCCTGCCTGGAAAACTCTGGAAGAGTGACGTCTCTATTGCAATTGTGGAAGCTCACATCATCCTGCTGAAACGGGCATTCGCTAATAGAGAGCTTCAAAGGATGACAGTGGGGGTGTGTTTGTCTATCATGGCTCAAGCCCATCACTCACATGACTCAACTCCCTGGATTTGAGCTACATACAAAAGGAGAAGTGGAAGAATAGGATGAGGCAATAGGAGAGGGAAAATCTGAAAGAAGAGTTTGGTTGAGGACACAGAAGAGGAAAGGGTGGAGACAACGAGGGAACTGCAGAGATCAGAGGGCGAACGAGGAAAGAAGATGGAAAGGATTGAGGAGAGAATGGGCTTTTGTGGGGGTGGATGTGATGGCTTTGTGGGGCAAGTGTCTCCAGGGTGCCAAGGGGCCCCAGTCTGGTGGTAAGGGGGTGGAGGGAGGGCAAGATCTGCTGCCTCTGCAGAGAGAGGGAGGGGGAGGATGGGGCAAAAACAGGGCCTGAGACTAATCCATCACTCCCTCCCCTCACTCCCCTCTCTTACTCACACAGACACAAACTCCCTGAAATCCTTTTTACCAGAAGTCCTGCTGACTGCAGCCAGTCACCCGAGAGCCAGTTGACATAACAACCCCCCGGGTACTCATGCCTGCACTCTGCTTTGCCTAAGTAACTGACACTGTAAAAACTGTACTGACCTGCTAGAGGGGGAGCTACCATTGTCACCAGGCGGAGAGAGTGTGCTGCTTTCCCTCCTTGAAATCCTTGTAGAGAGGGACAACAGCACACATTCAAACTCAATAAAGCTATGAAGTTTAACACAGAGAAGCATCTGTGTTTTCCTCTTCTTTTTTTTTTACAGGCTTGTTCTTTGTCCATGCCTTCCGGCGTTCTCTTTGCAGTACTCAAAAGGAGTCATTAAATGTGACGTATGGGAAGGCAAACAAGCAAACTCACACAGACACACACACACACACACACACACACACTGAAGAATGACAACAACAGGCAGAAATACACACTGGCTGTCCAACAAGGCTGCAATCATGGAGGCTGGAGTGTGGAGTAGGAAGGGTGGGGTTTATGGGGCTTTATCTAGCTGGGTGATCATACACATGCATGCTCACACACAAACACAACACACAATGTGCTGCGTCGGATTCCTTTTAGAGGGCCAGAAACAAACACCCACGCAGTGCTTTTAATGGGACAGATGTACTGTAGTAGCTACAGCTAAAGCACCTACCCTCACACCCATTGCTACCCTTTGATTCACTCCAACACACGGAAAGCATTGCGTCACTCCGGCAACACTTCAGGTGCACACAATTTGCCAACTTCTGATGGAAAGAGTGAAAAATGTGCAAATTGATCGAGGCATTCACCCGAACACTGGAAGCTAGCTGTTTCAACTATTTTTAAATGTTGACCTAGGCGTGTTACTCTGAGTAGAACTGATGTTTCGTTCAATGTATTCCTCTTCCATGTACTCCGCATGACAACAATTACTCTACTAATGATAACATGCATGAATCCTTATTTTTCACACATGTCTGGACTGTGGTATGACTTGTATGCGTAAAAAGCATGCACCTCCTTCTATAAACACTTGAAATGAGTGATTCCCTCTTTCAGTTCACTACAGAGTAAACACTGAGCTGTCTCGCCTAAGAAACTAATGAGATTTTCTCGCCTGTCAACAACTTATCAACATGGACTTTATCCCCAGAATGGCCTCATGTAAGATACAGAGTGAGCAGAGAGGGGGTGCGACATAAAGAGAGAGGGGTTGGAGGGGGGGGGGCTCTCATCCTGCGAATCCTGCCAGTGGGGTTTCTCTCTCTCTCTGCTCTCTGGTGTCCACTGTGCAGAGCAGACACCATCTGGCCAGCTGGAATGCCACAGGGCAGGGGGTGAGGGAAGG
The DNA here is from genome assembly GCF_036324505.1 of Eleginops maclovinus. Taxonomy (NCBI): domain Eukaryota; kingdom Metazoa; phylum Chordata; class Actinopteri; order Perciformes; family Eleginopidae; genus Eleginops; species Eleginops maclovinus. Next base: position 7,753,516 of record NC_086358.1, read on the forward strand.
GGGTCTCCTACTAGCAGGGGGATGGGTCATCGCTGGGAGATGGAGCATTAACAGTGAGGGTATTAAGCATGTAACGCCACCTAAACTCTTTTAAGTGGAAAGAACAGACAAGGAGGAACACTATGGTACTGTATTGTAATAGGAAATGGCGAACATAGACATAAACGTTGAAAGATAAATAGGTGATATCATTTATTATGACTTTTCTATATAATATGACCGTAACAGAAAAGGAAATATGCATCTGCATGTCAGTTTGTAAGGAATACATTTGGGAAAAATGCATATTTGCTCTTTGTTTTAGAAGAATTGGGTGATTCACTCGATATCACTCCCATGACGGTATGTATTTGTTTAAGGAGCTATACGAGTACAGCCAGCAGCAAGTTAGCTTAGTTTTAGCTTAGCACATAAGTCCGGAACCCTGAAGGTGAAATACCTCTTAAGCAGACTTATTGACCCTTTATATCGCCTTTGTTAAATCCATACCAAAGCCAAAGTTTGGTTTGTGGGGGGGATTATGTGGCGGAGTATTAAGCCTGAATGCGCCGCTCATTGAATAGCAACCGGTGAGTCACTGTTCCCAGCTGAAAAGTTTCCCAGAACATAATCCAAAAAAATGTCACTATTTGAGATCAATATCGTACCTTTAATCTTATCTTATCCACATTAAAACCACAACTTTTTTCCACTTGACTATTTCAGAATTAAAAAAAAGCTTGCTTTGGATGCATGGTAGGAACATTTTAGAGCATTGGGACAAATCCAGGATAGCTATCTCCTTGACTTGTCTTTATGTTACGCTAACCAGCTTCATATTCATCGTGAAACCAGAGAACAAAACACACTTGTGGGCAAAAAAAAACCAACTAAGAATAGGCATAAAAAGTGCAATATTATTGAAATACCTTCTGTAAACCAGTCCATAAGGATCGATTTAAGGCAACCTTTACATCCTGTTTTAGATCGCATTAAAATGTTGCCGTGTTTAACCACACTCCTTTAACTATATCCCTACATACGGTTCACAAATGTGCATTTCTTAAGTGCATGTTTTACTAATGGATGGTTTCATGGCAACATCTGTCACTCACATGAGCATGAACGCTTTAAACCCTGGTTGACATGTACAGAAAAAGTTGCTCATAAACTCACTTGTTTTGACTGAGATTGAAAACATTCTGGTGTTTTTTTAACTGAGGCTTTTTTGTTTTTTAGTTGATGATGGTGTCAGAGGAAATTCTGCTCTGGCACTGAGCTAAAACAAAGCATGGAGAGAAGCCCTGTGCTGCCCCGACACATGGAAACTGTTATGTGTGTGCAAATCAAATGAAAGTCTGAAGTACAACCATATGTTTATGTGCCATGCAAATATTACACTGGTTAAAGACGTCATTGAAGTGGGCCTAGGCTGTGCGGTGGCTGACCAAATACAGTTAGCGTCTTGGTGACGAAGCTGGAAACGGTCCACTCTAACTGCTAGCTAGGTTTATAAATATGTCTTAGTGGAGATTAGCCTGAGGGTAACCCCCTTGCACTTTTCCTGTTGGAGTTCCTATTGCTCACATTGTCACTTCCCTTCGGCTTTGTATAAATATTTGTACGGCAGGAACTTTTTGGAAGTGCAGCTGACATCAAACCATTCTGAGAGCTGCGGAGAGAGGATAGGTCGGAAGGGATGGATGGGGTTGGGTTATGGATCTCGTGTTTGACTTTGTAGAGCGGAGTTTTGCAGCTCAGCTGTAGCTTGTAATTTAACTGTTAAGTAACACGTGCGGAAGAACGCTCAACATACTAATATCTATATAACAACAGAATGTGCAGACCGTCTGATTGGGGGAAATTGTTCTGCAATGTATAACATAGCTGATCTTTGCTCATCTAATAATAAACTGAGACAAACTGGGCACAAGTGTACATATTTCGGACCTCTCTCTCTCTTAGAGCCTTGTTAAAAACCGTAATTACCCATTTGAATCTAACACTCTTTTTTTATATCCCTTACTTTTCAGCTAAGCAACACACTGTTTTGGGGTGCATTCACTCGGCGTACCAAATAAAATCTCCGACACACACCTTCATGACAGAACGTTGGCAGAACTGCAGCAGAACCACAGAAAAAAAAAGCCAAACGAGAGAACGATAATGGAGTGGTTTTCAAACTTGGGGGGGAGGCAAGATGTGAAATCTTGCAGGAAAAATGTACATGTTTATTCCCAGGGATGTAGCCATCTTGGCACATTTTGAGTTAATCTGTTGATAGCAATGAATTGTGTTTAGGTGTGCAGGTGTGCATTTAATAGTTGGAGGGTTTGCTATTTGGAGAATAGGTTTGGGAACCACTCAACTGAAGATTTAGGGTGAGGAAAAGTCCTGAAAGAAGCCAAAAAAACACCATTGTCATTAAAACCTCTGCATTGCTTGCTAGCACTTTTTCATGATGATTCATGAATTGAAACCTGATCCACAGTTTCATTCTTAAAGAAGTCTGTTGTTTGGGGTCTTTACACGGTCCAAAGAAGAGGAAGGTAAAGAGCAGCAGAATTAATGTTAGCATGACAGGAGCCACTCCCTGCTTCTTCTGCTCAAGATAGCACTCAGTTATGACCAATGCATTTCTCAACAACAAAAGTAACACCAGGCAGCTGGGTGTTATTAATGAGTTAAAGGGTAACATGTGCCGTCTTGCTCAGTGTCTGACAAATATAGTTGTCTTATCAAGGCATGCATCAGTTTCTTCTTGCTCAACGCCAGCTCGCTGAGGCAGGTTAACCTGTTGTGACAGACGCCATTGAGATGCTGTACATTGAGGAAAAATACAGCCTGACAAGTCCCAAATACCATAGCCCTCAGATATAAAGCTTTAAAAAGTAACATGTGCTCTTCGAATGAATGATTGCCCTTCAACACAGTGAAGTTTAAAGATACAATGTACTGAAGATCAGATGTGACAATTTTTCTCCCTAAAAAGTCACTGTTTTGAACATAAGCCTTTTAATTTGCAGCTTGTTAACAAGTGATAAGAGCCAGGCAGAGTTTAAATGACTGCTGAAAGAAATGCACACTGAATAAACAAAGGCTACACCTCACATACGCACATCTCAAGAAAATCAAACACGCCTCATCCATGTACACAGACATTACCCAAGCTGTTTGCAAGTATTTGCATAGCTCGGGCAGTTCGACACAGATAAACATGACTCTGATTCCAAACTATGTTGTGCCAACTAGTGAGTACTGTAGAATTTCCCCCCTCAGCAGAGTTGAAAAATAAGGTATTGAGTGACAGCCATTTCTGCTCTCACAGACATTCTTATCACTTTGTTTTCACAGGTGGTTTTGCAGAACACAACAGCTCAACTCTCTCGGTCACTGTTTGCAAAGGGACTGGCTCTTTAAAAAAAAAAAGAGTCTCTGTTGACCAATTTTCCAAAGGAAGACAGTGGGTGAAAGGATAAAACCAGCTGGAGTGGACTTTCTGTCACTTCATATGCCCCAAACAGGGACAGAAACACTTGCATTCAATTGAGTATTAAGACTCGTCATAGGCTGCAGCTTGGAAAAGGCAAAAGCCTGACAAAAAGCAAGCATTTCTTTCAGTGTCCATCGTTTTCTTAGGAGTTAGGATGATGAATAATGCGGGAAACTACCCGGACACACGCAATGACAGCCTGGAGAGGTCGTGACAGCGTTTCCACACAAAACTACGCATATCCTCGACCTTGAATGTAACAATTTCTAGGGAAACATTTGACTTCTCGCACTGATAAGCATTTCATCATACACCTGTGAAATATCTTCAGAGGAGCTTGCATTTAGTGCCTCGTAGTAACACGCACTGCAACAATGCAATCATAACAATGTTGCAACATAAACCGCTGCTTAATGTCGTGCATAACATACCTGCAATTCTTCATGGAGATCAGCATACGCAACATCCAAAAGACAGTTGGACTCGTGTTAGGCAGCTGTTCAAACAAAATAGCACACTGAGGTTTTTAACAGCGCGTATGTTCTGTAAAGTTCCTGACAATGCTAACCGCAGTACGTCACTGACGTTCAGCCCGAGCGAGTCCTCGACGAGAAGGAAAGAAACCAGAAATATATACCGACACTTTTCTTCTTTTTTGTTTTTAGAAAATAGCTCAGCTTTCTCGATCCATCCTTCACCGAAGAGATACGGCGCTGTCCTGCCCGGGCAGGGTGCAGACAGTGAGAGCAGCAACAGACAGGTCCGGTAACTTCAAACTTAAAATGCCTACTCGCTTCTGATTGGTCCAAACTCAGGGCGGTGGTGCATTCATGAGCCTCCGGTTAATGTGTTATTCAAAAGTGGACTTCTCTATACGCAGCCTAAAAGAAGCTGAAAGTGACACATTCAATTAATTCCAGGTTTTTTGTTTGTTTGTTGGGCATTCTAAACTCCAGATGCTTTTTATAACGTACTTACTTACTTCTTACTTCAGCTTTTTAATATAATAATTCTGCTATACACATAAAAGACCCTTTTGCTTCCTGATTATCTTGCAGAGTGATTTGGAAGTGATGCTAATGTAGATTCATCAGGTCACCTTTATTTTATTAGTTGTGAAGAATTATCCAATATTTCACACACAAGACATCCTTACATGTATCTTTGTATCAGATTGGAGGCAGCACCACCCGGTTGGGCATAACTTATCAAAAATAAGTTTTAACATATTTAGTTTTGCAACATCTGGCACGACTGCTAGTTGTTCAAGGTGTGTTAGCTGGATTTGCAGGCTATCCGTAGTAGGATTTTCTTTCGACAGTACCTGAAGGCATCATAAAGGTAGATTTTGTAGACTGTTATACAGTATATCCTTCTGTCTTTCTATGGCTTTATTTATCTCACTGTCTAACACACACTGGAATTATGTTGAGGTTTTTGTTTGTGATTATCATACGCATCAATAAAATGCAAAGCAGGTGATGCCTGCCTTTACACTCCATCTGTTGTTGTTTAATGTACATCATTAAAAAGGATCACAATAATGTTAAGTCTGCAATGCCCCCTGCTGTTTGATTTTAGACAACGTTTGTACCGCGAGGATTTATGACTAGTAATCAGTTCCTGATGAATAGTCTGAAACCACTCTGAAATGATGTAAATATTATCAGTCATTTTCTTCTTCACTTAAGGTTATATAAAGACAGAGTGAAATGCTTTCTTGAACTGGAAGATACATATTTTATGTTAAAGAAAGCATACGATATTGTGTAGCATCCTGTCTTGGTAGCTTTTTTGGAATGTAATCAAGGGGGTTAACTTTGTAAAAATGTGCTTATAGATTTTTCACAAGCATGTATATTGCTTCCTATTTCACATGATGTGGCAAAAGATGATTGAGTTTACGTCTGGCAATTTGTGATCTTACACGTGCATTAACTGAGAAAGATTAATGACCTTGTCACCTAACAAAATCAGTGTATTGGGGGCTTTCGTATTAGGTGTCATGCACCAGAAGGTCCTGTCACATAAACACTGAACCCAGTAAATTACTGACATTCGGATGATGGATGTAAAAACAAATGGAATTCTTTTCTTTTATTGACTTCTTTGAGTGTGTTTCAGTTTTACAGTTTCTCTGTTAACATTTCAAACTTCAACAATGCTAGGGATGAAGTTTGATTCCCACTGTCCTGCAAATCACTGTGGTCCTTCATCTTCATCACTCTGTCAGGTTAGTTGGGAAACACCAAGCCCACCTGAAAAACATACAGGAATAAGTTTCAGCATTATGAGTCACTGATGACTGGCAACTATTAAACACAACACAACACTAAACCTAAAGTGTGTGCTACTCTGTGACATTTATTTAAGATCTCGTATCACACATAATTGAATAAAGCACAGCTACACTTTGCATTTCTGAATTTAACCTGGAGTGTCTGTGTTTGTAATTTCAGCAAAAGTCAATATAGGTAGCTCAGTTTGAATCCATAATAGATAATTTATAATAGCCCTTCTTCATGTCATTAAAATAAAGTGTACAATATCACAAATCAAGATTAGACAGTAGATCAAACCCTATTCTGTCTTAAAAAAGGCGTAACATGGATCCAACACTTATTTGATGTTAGACTAAGGTTTTATAGACCTGTCATTTAGCTCTTCAAGGAATTGTTGCACTCAAATTAAATGTTTCAATGACCAATAATTCACTATGACAGTTACTTACAGTAAAGTTTCTTGGCAGATGGAGATAATACATTATTCAGTACCTTGTCTGGACTCATAGTAGGACACATCCAGTTGTACAAGTAGTAATGAAGGCTCTTGTCACTGATGCTGAACTTGAGCTTCTCCAGGAAACTCTCGTTATCCATCACATTGAGAGCAAAGCAGATGTCAAAACCTTTCTGTCAGTGAGGAAAAACATCATTTAATTTGTTAAGAACCACGGTCAACCAAATATGTGCATATAAAACAGAAATACTAATGCTAATATGTAGATTGAAGGGAGGATTAGCTAAGTAGGGAAGATAAGCTAAGCTACTTGCAGGTTTCCTGGTTATGTTAAAAGTCAAACACCTTGAGGTCTTTTTAAACGAGGGGTTATTGTTCTGACACTCACAGTTTGAGCCAGGACCAGAGTATCCTCCATGAGGTCTACCGGGTCTGTGGTGGTCGAGGCAATGCAAAGGAGATGAGCAGCTCTCATGTCAGTGTGCACAGGATGATTCAGCACCCTGCAGGAGACACTGTAGAAGCTCACCACGTCTGTCAGTGTGCCATCGCCACCCTGTGTGTGAGGAGGGAGGGGAATTATAAATAATGCAGCATAGGCTTTTTTTTATTCTTGAAAGGGTGAAGAAAGCTCTACCCCCTCCAAAGAAATTAAACATTTAAATCGACAAATTGTAAGGTCAGACCTGCACGACATAGGTCTCGATCACGTTCTCCCTTGGCAACAGCCAGTGCTCTACTTCCTGCAAGGACAACATGGGGCTGAGGTGGAACTTGCCGAGGTTAGCCTGCAGCAGTGAGTGAATCCCTGCAGCATCTTCCTCAGACATACGGCGAAGACCTGGGGTCTTTGTCACCTGGAAGAGAAGAGGAATAGAAAAGCAAGAAAAACAAAGCACAAATTCCTGATGATTTAAAACAATTTCTTAAATTGGAGAAACTGCAGGAGAAAAGCGTAACATTTTAACTAATGTATATCATTATGAAACCTCCATTAGTTGAGTATATTTACATTAGGAGTTTCATTTTGTTGACGTATTAAGGTCAAAGGTTTTAGGAGTGGGAATTCTGGAACAGTCATAAAACCCAAATCAAACCAAATCACACTTTTTTAGGAATAAACATGTATGTACATCTGGCCATGAATGATATATGATTAAACCCTCTCTGTACAAACCCTTATTATATAGATAGGAATCAAAATGGAAAGTTTCTTATATGTCACTGTAGTGGCAAATTCTGGTTTAGAGTCATATCAGGCCAATGACAGACTATAATGGCACTGATGTGTTTTGTCTGTAGGTGGCAGCACACACTCACCTCAGGCAGACGGTTGAACTTCACAGCCCTCTGCAGGTTCATGTTCTGCTTCAGACCTGGGTAGCTCAGCTCCATCAGCTTTCGGAGATTCAGAGGGCGATGCCAGTACCTACAACATTACGTTGGTTATTTTGTTAGAACAGTAAAGTTAGGACATTGCTTCAAATGAGAAGATCAAACATCCCAAAACACTCACTAACAACATACTTATGAGTAAAAAAACTCAAGTAAAGGTATCAAAGTATTAGCAACAAAATATGCTAGTACAAAATGTACCAAAAGTAAATTATTGTGTTTAAATTGTTCTTGCGTTAATGTGTTCATCGCTTCAATGCTGCAGCTGCTAAAGAACGAACCAATTTTAATACTTGATATACTGCTCAGCATCATAAACTATTATTATCTATCATAATAAAGTACTTGTAAATGTGCATAGTTACATTAAACCGTACAATTACCAAAGAAAAATGTTGGGTTTCAAACAAAAAATGTATAGCTCTCTAACTCTAGCATATCTGCTTCTTGGTATTGTTAGGTCAGCGTTGATTGACAGTTACCTGGCATCTCAAAAAAGTTACATCACCTTTCTCCAAATGCACTCTGCTACTGCTTTAAACAAGTAAACAAAACAAATACAAAAACAAAAGTCTGCCCTTTGAAATAGCCAATCTTCTTGTGACCTTTGGCAGGGAATATACCCCCCATATTAAAACGTTTTTTTCTGCAGGCTTTAAAAGTGCTAATTGTGGCTTCACTTTGCATTAAAATCAATGTGAATCCACCCTGTGCAGCAGCTACTACCTGCAAGAGCTCAGGGGCGTGGGCAGCACTAAGGCAGCTGTGTAGACAGCCTGGTAGACACCCTGCTGGTTGACTCGTCTGGTGAGCTCTCGGATCAGAACAGGAGTCATCCGCTTCAGGCGCAGCTTCTTATGAACACACAGAAATTTGACCTGTACCATCCGCTTCTCCCTGCAGGAGACCAAATTATAAGCATTTGGTTGTAGACACTTGCAGGTAAAATTGCTTCAATTTTTGTCAGCAAGTGCTCTGAATGTTAATACTGCTCATATTTCACATATCGTTGCATATATTTATGAGCTACTCACGTCTCATAAATGCGGACATCTGCGGGAAGAGCAGCAATGAAGCCGACTAACTTTTTATTGGCGTCTACTCGTACACCACAGTGCCACAGAGCCAGCCAGTTAGGAGGTTGTAGAGCCCTTAAGAGAAAGAGAATGACATTGTCTGCAACGTGAATCTGTGAAAACATGCAGGGGTAGTTCAACAAACTCTGATTATAGACAATTTTTCAATAAAATAATTGAGCTTGAGATGACTCAGCTGAATAAACACAGCAGCTTTCTTTAACCTCAGGGCCAAATACCTGTGCCAGTTCCTGGAATTCTAATGTTAATTATTCGTATCAAAGTAAATTATGTTTTGAAATAAGTGTTTCCTGAAGGCAGAGATACCGTTTATGCAGATCACAGAAGCAAAAGCCAGCAGTGAGATAAGAGTAGCCGGTAACTGATAACGGCATGTCAGGGGGTCAGACTGGAAAGTGGAGTGGGAAAAATGATGTTGTTCGACTCAAAACACTTTAAATACTTTAGTGCAATTCACAAAGTCGTGTCGCAGCTGTAATGAGAGGTTTTGGGTGTTTTAATGCAAGACCTGACTCAAACAGAGTATGGTAATATACACTAGATGACCTCAATTGTCAATCACGGCAACCTTTAATTTAAGATGGTGGCAAAGATAACCAAAACAAGGATTTCAAAATCTTCTATCGTGCCTAACTTTAGTAGAAAATAAGACCAAACTTTTCAATGTCAGTTTTTGAGCCCTGACAACATACTTGTTTTAGATAAGATAAAACAGTCAATAAAATATGTTTCTCAAAAAATGTGAATCACCACAACCACAGAAGTTATATTAGTTATAAATGAGCACAAATGTTCTGTAATGTGTGAGAGTAACGGCATACAGAGAGACACAGTTTAGACAAACACACATGCACATAAAGTCTCACACACACTGTTACAGACACAGACACGTGGAAAGATACATTTTTGCTGATATACATTGAAGCTTACCATCGTAGGTAATCCAAAGAGAACTCAAATCTCATAGTGTTGTCATCCTCCTCCATGTAGTTCTCATTGAGCAGAGTGCATAGCTCTTCCAACTGCAGTGATAGGAATTTGTTTTCACAACCTCACACGAAAAAGTACAGCTCCTTACATCTAAAAGACCCAAATTAGACAGACTAGTGTGATGCAGACTCTAATGTTGTTATAGAACTTACCACAGAGGGGCTGCTCAGGTCCAGAGTATCCCAGGAGAAACCTCGAGGCAGAGAGTAGGGCTCCTTGCGCACACTGGCTTCACCCTCTATTATTGGACCATGAGTCTCAACACAGTCACCTGAGGACACAAGTATGAAGAAAAACAAATGAGGTTATACATAACTTAATTCTCAATGTTGTAATTACAGTGAATGATTTATGAAGTTTTGGTAATGGACTTTTTAAAATGGATGCTCTTTAATAATGTTTAAATAGGATTAGAGAGCTTCTTCTTACCATTTTGCATAAAAGGGAATTGAACATTAATACAATTAGTATGCAACGGCTGTAATCAGAAGAACAGTGAAGGGCATTCAGAGCAACGTTTGATGAGTGTCTCTTGTATTTTTTTGTCTAATGTTCCTTAATATACACATGCATGATAGGGAAGAATATGATACCATGTCTGCTCACAGATGTTGATGCTAATGTGATTGTAAAAAAGTAAGACTGGGCCATTAAAATGATAGAAGTAGCTTGAAAGGGTTCGCAATAGTCTTGTCTCTAAGTGAATGGTAAATGTTGGTATATTGAAAGGACCGTTTCAGCATTTTTACGATTATGATTATTGCAGGACAGTTAGACAAGCAGAAGGTGCCCCCTTTAAATCTGTCTTATAAAGCTTCTGTCAGCAGCTGGTAAGTTTACTGTAGGCTAGCGTAACAATGGAAATCTAGAGAAACAGACAGCCTGGTGACAAAATCCACGTACATTGTAATTTTTAGTAAGTAAAAGTCAATATAACATTTTAAGGTGGGTTATATAATAAAACTGTTTCTTGGCTCGGAGCAGTAACTTTTGAAGTTTGCCTGGCCAATAGTTCGACACATAACCCACAAAAAAAACCTAAAATTGGAATTAGCGCACTGCAGTTTTGATAAAGAAACATGTGTTTTATGACTTATCACTGAGATGCTAGGTGGATTTTGTAACCATTGGCTTGGCTAGCTGATTCCCCATGCGGCTAATCTTTAAGCTAAGCTAGCTAACAGCCTATTGCCTTGTATTTAGCTAACACATGTTTAACTGGTATCAATTTTCTCTTCCTATTCCGTAACAGAAAGCTTTACTTTTGCTTTGGTTATACATTTGAGCCAATGCATTTGTTTTCGAGTACCCCAGCAAATAATAGCCGGAACAGTTATCTCTTCTCACCCAGGCTGGGGACAGGCTGTGTTTCCCAGAAGCGATAAGTGTGTTTTTTGGCCTGCTGCAGGGTCTTGGGCAGCGTTGGGCCCAAGGAGAAGAGGTGGAGGGCTTTCTGGATCTCCTGCTGCTTTGACTCAGGAAGAGAGTCCAGCTTTAGGGCAGAACAAGACAAGCAAGGACAAGTTACATTATAATCTTTCCAAGAAAACTGATGTTTGACCGGCACACAGCAGCAGATGTCATCTTTATTTCTGCAGCCAAAATGGGTTGTTTTTTAGACACATTTACTTGTTTCATAACCCACGCTTTGTGAGTGCTCACATTGTCACAAACACAAACTAGCACGCCTACAATACACAATAGACAAATGCACTCACACACACAAAGAAACAAACCATAGCAAAAGGGTCCCTGGGTCCCTCTGGTCTCCAGGCATCTTCCTTCATTTGCTTCTTTTTGCTCCGCTTTAAACTCTCACCCTCTGATGGTTTCTTATCACTGGAAGACATTGTCATGCAGACGTTCTTGAATATTGAATGTAATTTAACCAACTGAACACACAGAGAACGGAAAATACTGTCGTCCGTACAAAAAGTTGGTGTTGTGAACAAGTCCTCGAAGCTCAGGGTGAATCGGGGTGTTCTCTGACACATTTGTGGTTTTTCAGCTCTTATCTTGGCGAGCAGTGAGGGGAGGAGGGTGGCCGCCTCAGCCACCCAACCCAACTCCCACCCAGTGCATAGATAGCTGAGCACAATACTTGCAATTTAATTAAATACAAATTCTCACGGCCTTCACATGTCAGACAGCTGCTGGATAAAGCTATGGGGCAGATTAAAGCTCATAGCAGCTTGATCCAGGCAGCAGATTTAATTGGTTGAAGTTGTCTAATTGCACAGTTCCCATATTGTCTTATTATAAGGTCAGCACTTTTTCCAGCACCTTGTATCACTTGTGCCCATGATAATCATTGCCTGTGTTCATTGTGATGTACAACATTTTAACAATGACTCAGCAATCTGTCCATTGACTCAATGTCAGGCTGTTGTTTTATATACACACAAATGGTTACAGTTATTGAATTTTACAGAAGGGTACATGTTAGAGTCTGAAATACATTAGAGCTACATGGGTTCAAACTGTTTTGAATTATTACTGGTCAAAATAAATGTGTTTGGTGGTTTATTTTTAGCTGCAATGTGGCTAAACATATATTTTTCATCCTCTAACTTTTGATGATATATAGCTAGATGATTAAACATTTCTCTGAAACAGATTCTAACTACAACAATAAAGACAAACCACCTTTTAATAAACAACAATCTTAGTCAACATTATGAGGTTATATTAAAAAAACAACAACTCATGGCTACTACTACTAAGGATTTATACAAAGATTTGTCTGAAATCAAGGACACATATTAACTTAGTTTTACCAGTGAAGCAATCTAAATTAAGAGAGACTGTTTCTTTATAGGAATTAAATAATTTGCTGTACTCAAAGTTGCCAAAAATGTTCTAAAAAGTGTTTTTATACCATGGGCTTTTTTCGTCTTAAAGTTAAGGATATGCTAAATAATTAAGCGGCAGCAGAAGGTTGAAAATTAAAACAAGCCAGCAGCCAAATGCTGGTAAAATATTGAAGTTGCTGTTAGAGTTGCTTCACTCACCAGCCAAAATAAACAATGGCGGTGTCTGGTAGATTTGGATTCCACCTTCAAAATGGCAGGAAGACAAAAAAAAGAATTTCAAACCCTGCAAAGCATTTCATGGTCTACTAACTTCTTATTTTCTGGATTTTGGATTTACATATTTATTCAATACTTAAAAAGTGCATTAAGCGTTTGCATCTTTTTGTGCATGGTTTACTTTATACTCTGTATGTCCCAAGATGTGTCTACTGCTATCCCTGTAGAGTCATTTGCATGCTGCTTATGTTTATCTTAGGAGCATGTCAATTTTTCAAACCAATCCAAATCTGTCTCAAAGGTCTTTATAATCTCTATAGCATCCTCATGAGTACTGAGCCCTTTGCAACACATCTGTATAACCACTTGTGCTATAAAGTGGCTGAGTGTTTTTAACCGAAATACAGTATACAAAGGAAATAGATTTTTCAGATACTTGTCTCTACTTCACGATCTTACTAACACCTGTCACCACTCAGAGTGAAGGAGTGGACCGTGCGCAGTCTAGGAAAGCTCATTAACAAGTTTTGATTCGAAACAAAGAGGTTCATGACAGGGCAGAAGAGCATGCTTCTCTTGGGGTGTTGCAACATGAGGCAACATACTGCAAGTCTTATTGATTATTCGTGGTCAGTGCACTTCTCTTTCCAGGGAAGAAGCTCCGATTCTTGACCACCAGGAAGGACATGATACATACGACTCACACCCTGGTTTGAGGGACAGGATGAAAGTTTAATGAAAGCATTTGTTTTTCTTTTGTTAGTTTTTTTTTGTCTCTGTGTGCGATTAGCTGCTGTTTGCTTCCAAGTCATTAACCATTCATTATTGTTCAAACTCCTGTTGTCCCCACATGGTTTGTGGAATGTGTCATAGATGTAGCAGTGAATTTGTTAAGGCAAAGGGATTTTTCTCTAATCTGAGTTAGTTTAAGCTGAATGAACGAATGAAAAAAAGACGGCTGGAGAGACGGGGGACATTAACACAGCTTGGATGTTTGGGATAGACCCTGAGGACTTGAGAGTGTCACCTATATAAAACTGACCCCTTAAGGGCTGTGTGTGTGTGTGTGTGTGTGTGTGTGTGTGTGTGTGTGTGTGTGTGTGTGTGTGTGTGTGTGTGTGTGTGTGTGTGTGTGTGTGTGTGTGTGTGTTTACATACTGCAAGAACAATCAGACGACACAGACACACACACAGACACACAGTCAGAACCATTACTAATCTGTAAATAGATCTGTATTGCTGTGATCTCTCTGCCGAACAAGATCCTCCTTGCTTTTCTTCTTCCCCGTCTCTCTCGTCTACCTCTTTGTCTGTAACTCCGGTGTTTGAGATATTGGATGAATGAACAATGATCTCTGCATCTGTCTCTCTCCCCGCTGTCTCTAGTCTCTCAGATTTCTCTTTCAGCTTCTTGTTTCCTCTTTGTCTTTTCTCTCTTACCTATGTATTTCATTCAACTCAGTTCTTCTTGTCAGTCGTGACTATCAAAAAAGTCACGATCTCCAAATCTGTAGTGAATACTTTTAATCAGTGGATAGGAATGATTAGGCTTTTCAATATGTGTTTATCTTTTTCGCATTCCGTCTTAGTAATCAATAACTGGCAAGCAGTGAACGTTTTGTTATGTTGTGTTTGTCTCTTAACTCTTCTTTGTTTTACTTTCATTGTCAAGAGATGAAGAATGGATAAACATGAATAAAAGTAGCGAAAGTAGAGAAGATTCACAAAGCCACCAAACTGTTTCAGTAATACCTGTAATACATCAAAGACTAGCAAACATTTGCTAACATTAGCGCTAATGCTATTTTATGTGTGTTTCTCTCTTTCCTTGTCTTTGTTTTGTACTAATTCTCACAGGATGAATATGAATGGATAAACCTGAAGAATAGTATTAAAAGTAGAGAAGATGCATTTAGCTACCAAAGTGATTCAGTGATGCACGTTTTATATCGGTGCATGACTCACAAAAGTTTGCTAACATTAGCGACTAAAAGCTTAAGGCCATACAGAATAAAGTGAGGCTGAGTGTGTCGAATGAAACATGGGGTTTTAAGCCAATTAATAAAATGTATTCATGTAAACCAATTTTTCATGAATTTACCTCTATTTTGTTCTGTATGAGACTGTTTTTTAGACCAAAATGATCTTGACATCTTTCAAATCATGGTCAAATGGTATTTGGTTTGGTGAATGATAGATCTCAGTGTCCCTGGCTGTATTTTCGTCCATAAATTTAAAAATGTGTTAGTGTCATCACTAAATGGCATCTTCCATTTTCAGGATTCTATTTTAACAAATAGGTTGTGGTAAAAAGTAGTAGTAAATTGTCTATTCGCAGGGCAGGAAGTACACTTTCTATCCCACACACTTGTCACTCAAGTTGATGGGCTGTCTACCTTAAAAACGGTGTCTGGCCTGAGGCTGAGCTAACTGCCTCCCCCCAAGGGTGAGGATAAAACAAACAGACGGGGGATTTTCACATAAACACGCAGGCTTAAATTGATAAATAATACATCCCTTGTTAATTTTATTTGTCTTGATATCAAAATATTTCATGTTGTAAGCTACAAGAAAGCAAACCTTTGGGACCAACTCCTGGAAAGTTTAAACTTTTTCAAAATTAGCCATGAAACATAAAGTCTGAGTCAAACTGTCTGATCAAATTAAAGAAGGCAGCACCAGTGTTTTTTCTGCATGTTGAATCAGTGGAGGCCAGGCTTTCTGTGTCCTTATGCGTCGTAATCAACATCTTTTCATCAAAGACTCCAAGACAATACTTTGATGTTGGCAACAACCCTGCAAAACAAAGCTTGGTTTTGTTTTGATTGGAAGATCCTCCCTCTTAAATCATGCAACCTTGTTTGTCTATAATTATTTGGCCATGTTGAGTGGACTGGACAACCGTATTTGCATTCCCCTTGAGCGCCAAGCTAAATACTTTCTCTCTGTGCCAAATTCTCTTGCAGAAAAGGTCCAGCATTCAATATTGAAGCTGGCCGACAGTGTTATGGGCAACTTGTCATTTCTATCCACCTTTGTCCATCTTACATTTGAGGCATGTAGCTGACATTATGGTGACAGTGACAGCGAACGAGCAAGATTCAACGTCTTATCCAATGTCACGGGACGACTTTTGAAGCAAATGGCTGTTGTAGGAGATCGAAACATTGACTTTACAACAATGAACATTACATCTACAACCATGGCTGACCTTCAGCTCACTACCCTCTCTTTCTACCTCTCTCTGTGTTTCTTATTCTCTTGCATTTTTCTTGCAAAGGAATGAAAAGGAAAGAGTGGACAGAGACACATTCCACGTGCCTGCTCTGTACCTTTCTAAAATTTAATTTGGCTGCATTGAAAAGGGAAAAATCCAGACAACTCTCAAGGACAATCAAGATTTAAAAATCAAATTAAAACGTTATTTACTTACTTGCTCGTAGAAATGTTGTAAGCACTTTGGAAACGTACTTACAGGATGGTATAAACATCTAGATTTTGTCTGTAAAGTTGTTTTTCGAACTTCAATCTTGTATGGGAACCACAACCAGCACCAACAACTTGTTTGCATGTGGATTTAATTACAATTTTTGATACCCAATATCTTGGATTTGAACAACTTTATATATTTTATACAGCCAAATGTTAGGAACAGGTGAAAAAGTTTAGGTTTAAGACTGGGTTGGTTTTCAGAAAAATGTTGGTAATGATACATTTTTAGTTCTTAGTCAATGCAAAGCCTCCGTCAGTATGAGTGACTTGCATTCAACACAGCATTTAGTTATATTTAGCCTGACATGGTATTCAACATAGGCATCCGTTGTGCATCAAGTAAATCCCACATTATAGCATTTGACATGAAATAAAATGAAATGAAAATAAAGATTATCCAGTTAGCAGCCAAATGAACAAACCATGCAATGATGAGATTCATAAAAATAAGCCGATTAAGATTGGCTATAATTGGAAACATGGCAGAGCTTAAATGCCTACAGCATTTAATGTAAGTGATGTTTAACATATAGAATGATCAAATGACTGAAATCAAAGACGACAGCTTCTCTGAAAGAAAATGTGACTGGTCTGCTTTAAAAGGCCAATTCACAAAATACAGCAAGATCAGAAAACTGGCAACACAAGACATGACAAGACACAAATGTTCTTAATAGAATAAGACCCATTTAAAGCATATGAGCAGTGGAAACGAAGACAGCTTTCTTTCTAACATGAAGGACATAAATGGGAGAGAGCAAATACGCTTAGTTACTTCCTAACAGAGATCTGGATGAGAACACTGATACCACTGTGATACCGACATGAGAGCTGTACACATTTCCTCATTTAACTCTTGACAAGAATGAAATTCAATGATACTGAACAGCTTATTTATTCATTTCACCTTAACCAGGATGTCTCATGAGGTCAAGATGTGTCAAGAAGGCAGCCATTTAAAAAATCCAAAACGACTTTTAGGATAAGATAAACCCACACACACAATGAAAACGTTTTCTCCTATTTCATACCGTAGTACTTAAACAACTATTTTGCCATTTGTCCGATTTGGGGTGTGGTACTTAGATTACAATTATTGTGCACTTCAAGATTCAAGATTCAGGATTCAAGATTCAAGATTCAGGATTCAGGATTCAAGATTCAAGGTTCAGGATTCAGGATTCAGGATTCAAGGTTCAAGATTCAAGATTCAAGATTCAAGGTTCAAGATTCAGGATATTTATTGTCATATGCATAGTAAAACAGACAGTTACACCGTACAATGGAAATCTTACTTTGCTAGTCCACCCTACGCATAAAATATACATAAAAACTCAAATATAAACAGCCAAAAGATACAATTAGAAACTAAACTATCAAAGTATTTGTGATAAGTAAAGTACAGGAATATACAAATAAATAAATACGTAGAAAAAAACAAATAAATTCGGCCCATGGCAACAGCAGCATAAAAAGGCACCTGAGTAGCAGCAGTTTAAAAGATATTTTAATAATATATAAATAGTTCTATTGCACATGGTTCACAGCGTACGGAATATTGCACGGCAGAAAACAAAGTGCTCTGTATTTCACATTCGTTTTTACGACTTCATTAAACATATTATAGTTTTTACTAATACTTTTTTACGCTTAAAAGTTATACATTTTTACTCTTGACTACAGTTTTTGTTTTCCCCACCACTGTCTGTGACTTTGCAGACTCATTTACCAGCATATATGTTGCCTCTATTTATGCAACTATATAAACCCCCTCATTTGATAATATTCCCGGCAGAAAACAAATCCTCTTTTGGTTTCTTTCCATCTTGGTTTGTGCATACCAAAATGTATCACTCATTTCCATTATTCTCGAAGCCAAACTCATTTTGTGCTTTAAGTGAACTTCCATATGCTGGGTTTGGTTACCTGCCAATGTCGCCAGTAGAAGTAGATGAAGCTTTTGCAGTAGAAATTTACTTGCATTTGTTTTGCTGTTGGCTCATATTACGTGTGTGCAATGCACTTTATGTGGGATAGAATTGGAAAGAATTCGAAAACAGACGCTTACTTCATACAACATCACTATGCAAATAAAACCTGCCAACCATATCCTTACTTTTTAATGTTTTGTTCCATTTGTCTCTTTTCTATTTTGTCTCCTCCACCTATCTACATTTATAATCCTTTGTTCTCTGCTAAGAATTTTTGACAAGGCTGTTTATGAAAAGGACTTATAAATACCTTTGTCTGACACCAATATCTCTAGAATAATTTAGTTACCCATTTAACTCAGCCGGTGACCTCACTTAGGATGCTGTGCCAGTTTATGAGAAGTGTCAAAGCAGGAAAGTTAAAGCCTAAAGGAAACTATTTTCTCTCTGACAGCTGCAGCCTTAGGGTCAGACAGATAACTCTGCGTCAATTCAGGAAGCAGTTTGTCTCAATCCAGGACAATATTTCATCCAAATTTCATCACAAATCATCATGACAGAAGATGCAACACTTAGACACACCTCTTATACCCTATTTTTACCGCGCTATTAATTTCACACTTATCACTACAATCAATCCTGCTCTTTCAAAACGTTACCGTAATCCTATCAATCTACTTGTCAGAATCTGTTATTACATCAACGTTCAATTTGAGCTCAAACACTGAGAAGGATCGTCTTTTTTTGGGGGAAAACCTTGGGGTCAGACGAAGTTAGTTTAGGATGAAGATCAGACTCAGATCTAGTTTTTATAACTCTGTTTTTCCATCTGAATTTCACCGCAATCAACATGACAGAAGGCAGAAATGACGGATGAACTTAATAAATATAAGGAGTTGGTAGAAGAGAGGAAACAATAAAAGAGAAGCTGATGATATGGGGAGTGTCATACTCAGAGTGATTCAGCCTTTGAGCCTCCTAAATCCCTTTGCCTGGAAAATAATAAGACAATTAAAATGATTGCCTTGGTTTCATTTGTTTGTAATGCATGAATGATTGTGTGTTTATTGTGTTTGAGTGTGAATGTCTAAATGTAAATGTATTCATTGACTTTGTGCAATAGAGTATAATGTTTCTAACCGATGGATGGTACCTTGAAGTATCAAGACATGCATTTAGACCACCCCTTTTATGACCTAAAGTCTACTGTGTGTGTGTGTGTGTGTGTGTGTGTGTGTGTGTGTGTGTGTGTGTGTGTGTGTGTGTGTGTGTACATGCTCAAATACTTTAATTACAATGAAACATTCTTGATTCTCCAGGAAAGTTTTTGTTTATTTGTGCATTTTTGCATGAACTTCTACTTACTGTAATGGAGGGAAACCATTTGTTAGTGAGTGTGAGCATTATTTTTTTTCACATACGTGTGTGTATGAGTCACGCTGTTTGTGTGCACACCATACAGATTAGCTTCTGATCCCTCCGTAAACCAGAAATCAATAGGTCTCAGTCTGCATTCAGACGGTTAGACAGACAGTTCTGCTTCAAAACATCCAAACATCACCTCTACTCCTCATTCAGAGCACACAAATGTCTCCCTGACATCTATGAAGACAGAGAGAGGCGAGAGGGGGCAAATGAAAAAAAAGAGTAGAAGGGAACAGGTCTATTTTTGACATTGGTAAAAGATGTGGAGCAGCACACAAAGAAAGACATGCGGACGGAGAGTGATGGAGCAGGAGACATTGGCTCCTTTTCCCTCATAGAGACCGAGAGAGAGGGAGAGAGACAGGGATGAGGGTGGAAGGAATGGATAAAGAGGCCGAAAAAAAAACCACATATACATCG
Organism: Eleginops maclovinus; assembly: GCF_036324505.1. Taxonomy (NCBI): domain Eukaryota; kingdom Metazoa; phylum Chordata; class Actinopteri; order Perciformes; family Eleginopidae; genus Eleginops; species Eleginops maclovinus. Next base: position 7,773,506 of record NC_086358.1, read on the forward strand.
AGTGGAGCAGTTTTTGACACGTACAAAGGCAATGGAGAGGCTTTTTCAAGCTGTGATCCTTAGTGACAAAGAAAAAAACAGAAGACGAGACAGAAGGGTCAGTGTAGAGACTGAAAGATAACAGAAAACAGAAAACAATGTTTGAGTTTGTTGTGCTGTACTACTCTTGTACACAAAACTACACTATGGCTATAGTTATTGTAACTTTTTCATAGATAGCTGTTAGTGTCAACATTGCCTTGACACAGGTGTTGTCAAGTCAAATCAAGTGAAAGCCCATCTCCACAATTCATTAGGAGGCAAGGTGATGTGGGAATTACTTTCAGATCTACTTGGTGAGTCTACACATTGAATTAGACTTCCATGAAGTACACTATCTGCACTATTAATCACTTGCCTAGTGTGTTTCAACAGGTGTAGCCCACATGGTTGATACACTCTTCATAAACAACAAAAAAAACATTGCTGCTCCCTCCCTTTTTGCTTTGTAGCCAAAATGGCGACTAATGAGGCTGAGAAGTGTCCAGCATTCCAAACTCCAAACACATTGTGCACTGGCTTTTGTCAAATGTTCTTCTTAGTGTCAACACACTGTTGAACTCAAAATATTACCTTTTAGTAAAGCGAATTGAGCTTGCTAACTGTCGCAAATTGCTAACTTTGAATTAGCAGGCTACCATTATTAGCTAGCGTGTTAGCTACTGGTTGAAATGACGGTTAGTTGACACAGTTTATTTAAAATACAAATTTCTACTCTTAATTGTCTATAAAGTCACGGCTTGACCGAAGATAAGGCGAGTCTGTGAGTGAGTTGAGGTTTGACATTACGTGTCATTCTGTTGGTGGCATGAATTTGCCTTTGGTAATTAGTTTTTGGGTGATGATGTTATAAACTGAATTGTAAGATCAATTGGACATTTACTGGCAGCAAAACATGATATGTCAAGGTCATTAGGATGTAAACTTTCAGGTTATGAATTTCTGTGCTACATTTTATGACAACCCAATTGCTGGAATTTTCCCCCTGGAAAAAAGTGACTGATGGAGTGACAGACTGGCTGACTGACCATGCGGCCTTGCGATCCCCTTAAGAGACGGAGGAAAAGCATGTATAGTGTCATACACCAAAATGTGCGTATATTTAACACAATCATACACACGCACACTTTCACAAGGATGGGAAATCTCGGGATAACATGATAACTGGATCTGAAGAAGGCATGCAGTCCTTCCTGCAAAAATACAAAGACATGCATGTGTATGCAGGTACAGGACACACACACACACACACACACACACACACACACACACACACACACACAGCCTGTACATAGAGAGATATTGAATACTGAGCCAACAGAGGGACTGAAAAAACTTGGATGATTGGCTGGCAGAGACAGTGGGATTGTCGCAAGATGACTGAATGAATCCGTTGGTGTAACAATTACAATGTGGTAATGTTCAGGCATTATTTATTTATAAGGGGAAAGGAAAATTACATCATGCTGTGAATCACTTTGAACTCCTGTTGTGAGCAATTATCTACGAAATATATACCTGACATCACTGCCAGGCAGCCAGTATTTCTCATTTCCCTAAAGTAAAACTTTGATATGCAGAAATAATTATCAAATGTCATGATCCCTGTTATGTTTAAACAATAAATTACAATGCAAGACACTGAGCAAAGTTTGTGACTTCAATTAATTTAGTTTCTTTTCTGGTCCGCAGGAAAGCTTTTTTAAGGACAACCATCATGGAGCAAGTAGGGGTTGTATCAAACGGTGTCAAAGCTAACCCCTAAACTTTCCTTTACTTTCAGTGATTAGTGTAGTATCCTCGAGACTACCACTAGTTCTACAATTAGTTGGTGGTGAGTCACTTATGTTGGGAGAAAAAAGAGAAGGAGTCCTTGAGGCTTTTTCTTTTATAAAGTTTCTCCATCTCCAACTCCCACCTTAATCATTCCGCACATTGATCATAAGGAAGAGATGGAAAGAGGGATGCAATTGGTCAAGCTATACACTCATGCTGAAACTCCCACAGGAACATTCAGAAAAGAAAAAATATCTAGGCAGACACAAAAGTAAAAAACTTAACAGGCTCATTCACACGTGCATAGCCACAGAGGGGGAATGGTTGAAAATGCAATTTGTCTATGTTTGTTTGTAATGGATTCACAGAAGCCTTTCAATGCAGCTATGAGACGGACAAAGGGGAAAGTATAATGGAAAAAAATACAAAACAATTGACTGTAACCACTTCTAGAAATAGCCTTACAACCATGAGCTGTGACTATGATTTTGGAAAAATAATTCTTAACTGGTCTGTGGATGTAACACATTTGGTTCCCCCTAAAAACAATTATCTGAGAAGGATATCATCCCAAGAGCAAATCAATAATTTCTGCAAGTGTGGCAAAACAATATGATGGTTAGATTCAAGTAGCAAAGCCCTCTATTCGGTGCATTAGTTATGACTCTTGTCCGATGGGTATCATTATTCAGGTTACTCTGCATACTATACTTGTATTGTGTTCAAAAGCAATTGTAGCAGTCATAAAAATGAGCGTTCATGTTACTTTACATTCAGGCTAGTTATATTTTTCAAGTATTGTGCCAGAGAAGACATTACTCAACATCAGGCGGGAGAATTTCTATGTAATTGTTTTGTTGCATGTTTGAACAAACGTGAATTAGATACCTTAAAGAGAATGGAAAAATATGTTTGGCTTCAATGTAGCAGAATGATAAAGACGACGTTGCTGCTAAACCCCCCCCCCCCCGGAGGACAGTAGGATGATGGTGTGGTGAGAGGATTCTGGGACCTCCAACAGATGGCTAAGCAGAAGAGACGAGCAGGGCGAAGTTTGTGGTACTGGCAAAGGGTGAGTTTGAATTGTTGTTGGACATGATTGGTTTCCCCACCACAGGGTAAAATATGTTTAATTTGTCGTCTGTTAAAGCGTTTGCAGGAGAGTTTAAGTAGAATATGTGGCCCACTATGGCCAAACTTTTGGTCATGAATTCCAAATGTGTTGCACGATCAATGTATTTGTGCAGTGATGATTCAGAAAAGGTGGTCAGGCAGACACTTTTTCCTTAGGTTCTCTTTCCTCTGCTCTGTCCTCCTCCTCCTCCTGAGATATTGCTAGTGCCACTTACACACATATACATACACAGAAAAAAGTATATATTTGACCATATTATTGTTGAATTTTTTACACGGGACTCACACATTACATCCCTCTGAAGTCACCCAAAGGGTACCACGACCTAATTTCTGATATACTTTGCTGGCGGAGGATCCAAAACCCATTACTGTTGCACCACCTGTCACCCCAGCCATTTTGCACGGATCTGGCAGTTTTGACACTGAACCAACATTCAGACACTTTAGTGGGAAGAAAACTAGTTGGAGGATAATGATGCAATTGCAGTTCTGCAGATTTTAGCTCCATAAAGAACCATATGACAGATTTACATGTAGTGCGGGGATGCTGAATGTGAAAGGTCTAATTAAATTTCGAAAAAATAGGCCCAAGAAAATAATTATAAACTGAGCTAAGAGGAATTGCAAGGGCTCTTAGCAAAACATGAGGGAAGAAGAGTAGTTGTCTCTGGGTCTGGCTCAGTGAAAAAATATTCTTGCAAAACACATTAAGAAAAGACACATTTTTGAGATACCACAAGAGTGGTTTGGTATATAATAGTTTACCCATTTTGCACCAATTAGCACAAGAAATATATTATCCTAAATCACTACACATGATCAATAATTTGAACAAACACTGATATTAAAGCTGAAAGAATTAGTGTCATTGAAAAAAAATGACTTGTACTCCAGGTACTTGCATTTTATATACAGTCTCAAAACATAATCCTTTTTGCTCCACTGCATTTGTCTAAATTTTAGTTGTTTTGATAAACTCAAGGATAAGGTGTTCCATTTGGTTAGGGTTGAGAAAATTCTACTAAAAAATATTGATATAATAAATCAGCTGCAAAATGCAAATTTGAAAACAGGGCTTTTTCTTATTTTCAGAACTAATCCTTGTGTTGCATAATAACAATACATGATCCATGGATCCTTGAGAAAGATACACCTAAATGGATATCAGAAGACACGTCGTTTCCCTGCAGAATAGCCTGCTATTACTGTTGATACATTATGCCACTTTAGTAAGGTTTTGAATGATATTGATACTTTCACTTAAGTGTCTGAATATTTATTGGCATAAAAGAAGCGATTTGATACATCACTTGGGCTTTAAAAAATTGTGAAGGTGTGGTGTATTAAATCTGGAGATATATCAGGGCAGATACTCCCTGAGGTCAGAGGAAGTTTGGGTGGAAGAAGAGTGCAAAACCACCTCTGGAATACGTTAAAGATGCCATAGGTCACCGAGTGGGGCATACAAAGTTAGGGCCTAGGTGGTATAGTAAATCAGTTCATATGCAGTTGTTTACACCCTGAGGTCATAGAGAGTGCAGAGAGTGATGTGGTACGACAGGAGGTTGTAGAACAAACCTCTGGACTACGTCAGAAGACCTCCAGGGATGAGTAAGACAAAGACTAACGTATATCTCACCTTATTTGGGTCCACATCCTCATAGAACATCGCATTTTGACACACACCCACATTTCTCCTATAAATTGTATGCACAAAGACTGTTCGGGGGACTTCCACAATTGGCTCTGGGAACCCCGCATCGCCCGTGTTGGTGTCTGATACTATGCTGTTGTAATAAACCTTATTATATACAAGCTGGTGTCTCCGGAGACTTCTTCATCATCTTCACAAACATCGCTACAAGATATACTTCAAAGGCTTTCAAGTGGTCAGTATTTTATAACACTTATTGTATTATTGAAACACATAAGTGTCAGCTCAATGAAATATGTCATACAATTGATGGAAATAATCAAATGAGACGGAAAAAGGGGAAAGTATAATGGAGAAAATACAAAACAATTGACTGTCATACAATTTGATGGAAATAATCAAATGATAATGTTAATAGATTAATTGAATATGCTATCAATGTATCATTATTCGACAGTTATGTGACAACTAAATAAAAAAAGGCCTATAGTTTGTCGGGGATTATTTGCGTCTTTTTTGTCAGTTGACGGTAGCCCCTAGTTACGTTGCGTTGCCATAGTTACATTAAGTCAAACCTCTCAGCAGGTGTACCGTTTCCTGTCAATCAGCCATGGAACCCGGATGATGGGACAGCTAAGACAAGCTAGCTGCATATGGTGGACATGTTTAGCAGAAAAAAGTCAAAACATTGGTTAAAAGTTTCCAAACAATTACTCCAAGAGAAGAAGAAAAAGAGGCTAAGATAAGTCGCCATTCTCAACGTCAGTTAAGTGGACAAATTTAGCCCTCACTAATTTAGCCGACTGTAGAGGACGTACAGTGGTTAAAGAAACGAGATCACTTGTTGAAGTATCGGACGTCCGGACTGGCAACAATGGATTGCACAATATCAATATTCACCTGAGAGAGAGCTGGCCGAATAAATTGGCTATCTTGAAGACATCAAAGGTAAGCGGCAATTTAAGCTATTTTATTGGTCGGCTTTTGCTTGGATGAAGCTATGGTTAAAGTGTGTTGGGTCTGTTGTTTGTTGGATAATCCTACAGAAGCATCAATGGATGTCTGCTTCTGCTTTCGTTTTTTTTTTTTTTGCAGCTGTGCCACACTGTAGTTTGAAGTGGATCCTGCCTGTGTATTGTTTACTGCTGTTGTGGTGTCTGCCAGCTGTGTACCGTATGAGTGTGTGCGGTTATCAGGAAGGGCCAGATGATACAGTGACCTGCTGTATCTGGTGTAAGCATATTTATCCTGTTTTGTGTGTGTGTGTGTGTGTGTGTGTGTGTGTGTGTGTGTGTGTGTGTGTGTGTGTGTGTGTGTGTGTGTGTGTGTTGTGTGTTGTTGCCTGTAATATCACATGATTGAAAAGTGGAGCTATCATTTCCTTAACAATAATAGAACTGAAGCACCTTGATTTCCTGGTATTCAGTCAGAAGAGATGGATTAGGAAAATATTGGCATTGTTCCCTGAAAAGGTCATGACTATAAATGAGTATGAAAGTAGTCGTAATTCTTTTTTTTTTTATTATTCAGGTAATCATTTCAGCTCTATTGCAGTGGCCTGGTAGCTAAATTACACTGTAATTTAACTGCAAGAACAGAGTAGTGGCTTGCATTGTTCAGAATAGCTTAAGCTCAGAAGAGATGGGAGCTGTCAATCCTTATGACTTGCTGCTGGAAAAGTAGCAGGCACAGTTTGTGACATCCGGCCAAAACTATCTGTGCTGTGAAGTTAATAAATAAGCTGGCAGCCCTGGGATCCGCCGACCATGGCTGCCCTCAAGTTTTAGAACAGTCGACCAAGTACAAAAAGAACCGTCTATTTCAAAAGCAGCAGCAGGATATTCCTGCGGTCATGGTGTAACTAATACATTTGGCATGGTCTTGCATTGCACGTAACACCTGCCATGCCTTTTCGAACATGGAGATCAAATGTGATTCACTGCCAGAATAATTCATGCTTTCACTTAAGCCTCAGAAAAGAAAAAGTGCAATTATTGGGGCACACAAAGCTCTCTCTGCGGAAATGAGGGTGTTCATTGCCATGTTGCAGTTCAGTAACACACTGAACTAAGCCAGGAATTGAGAAGAATACCACAGTTTAGCAATGATCAGAGGAGAGTCCAAAATTAAATACTATGTCCAGAATGTTCTTTTGCATGTAGAAACTAAGAGGATAAAATATTTAAGCCACAAAGCCATTGCAAAGGCAATAAGGCAGCGTGGATTTATCTTAAATGAATCAGATTTACACCTTAATCCATGTCCCTCTGCAAATTTCCACCATATCATTACGGATTTCTTTCTAAAATCCCCATTTCCACACTTATTTCATCTTTTCTCTGGGTAGCGATAACACCTTGGCACACAGCTAAGATAAAAGAGGAATTAAAGTAAGCAAGCTAACACTCGGGTGGAATAAAGGTTAGCTCATTCAGGTGTTTTTCAAATGTTTCAGGGGTTTTTAAAAGCCAAATTATATCTTAATTTAAATTTGAGCTTGAACTAAATACCAATACCAACGGAAAGCCTTACAATGTACTTGCAAATCTATTTGCAAAAGGACACAACAAAGAAACCCTTCAGTTCACTTTAAATCAGTGATCAGATAATTAGATATTACTGCTGGTATTATTTCTGAAGATCAATAAAGTTCATCTTGTCTTATCTAGACGGTTAAGGGACATTTCATGGGAACAAAATGAAAGGAATGAAAACACTAAGTGGAACTGCAGAGGCAGTATAACATTTCGCCAGTTGTGGCCAGATATAAAAGTACCCAAACTAAAATGGCAGCTATGAGAAGGTTTTATTGATTTGTGATCATGGCTGCAGTGGCATTTCCAACCTTTTTAACCAGCAGAGGAAATTCCATTAAGCCCTTTATTACAAATGTCACGACAACTCCTGGATATGTGTGTTTGTCTGTAAGCGCATACTTGCTGCTTCCTCAAAAGTGTGTGGGAGCATCAGTGCCTGTGCCTACATTTTTGTGTAAAGCAATAATTCTAAACATGACCTTCTCATATCTTACGTACTGTATCACATAATACATTTTTTATGTAATCATTTGACCTTCTTTTCAAACATACTATCGTTGTGTGGTGCAGTAGGAGTGAATGTGAATTGTTGCAGTTCTTTGCTGAATGTTGATTTGTTGACATTGTAAGCCTTTATACTACGGAAAACATTACCATATATGGTCATGTCGTTATGGCCCTGCACACCTCCACAGGTGTTTCCACTTATGTTGCTAATTAGCCCTCCTCCCTCCTCTCAGGACTGTGTAGGGCACAACAATGATGTACATCTGTCTGAATCTCCTGCTTATTTCCTTTGCCTTTCAAAGTTACACAACTTATGCACATTTAATCAACTAATTTGTACCCAAATATACAGTGTAAAGTAGTCTGTTTAAGGACAGCCATGCTGCAACATTAGCAATCTCGGGTTGACTAAACACAAAATACAGTAAAATAAGGATTTGATTTTGCTCTGATTTATTTTATACTGGTCCATTAAGCCCAGATCGGCCTTGATACTGATCCTTATTATCGGCAGCATTTGGATCTCAGAGAGATCAGAGTCCATGACAGCCGTGAAAAAGGAGAAAGAAAAGGAGATTAGCAAAGGCAATATATCAAGTTTAGTTATTACAACATCATTTATAATGCAACAAAAATAGTCACTGCTACATGATGTTGCAAACAAAGTATTTTACATTCTAAAGTTACGAAAAGGTGTCGGAGAAAAGCCCTAACTCACAGTATGTTGCAACAGGAACATCTGAGGCAGAAAATAAAGTGTAATTTGGTGAAATTCCTTCTGAATCACAAAGAAACTTTGACAGGGGGTAAGAAAGTCAGGGACGGAAAGCAATGAGGAATAGTCTGAGAGGAAGAAAAATCAAATGAACTTATCGTACATATTTAATTAGCTGTTCTTTGTTTGTTCAGTCAAGATTCCTCTGTGTTATTGCATCATGGTTGATGGCAACTTGTGTAAACTCAATACCACTAGTTTAAACACTTTTTTTGTTTGTCAAGATACAGGGTGTCGACAGTGTATGTTAATTCCTCTCAATCCTCTTTTCTCAGTCCCTCCATCCCTCCCTCCCTTTACTAACATAAATCATTGCTGACAGTCAATAAGCTCCTTGTCTAAAAGTTTTAAGTGGCCATCAAAAGGTCAGAACGTCTGAAATACCTCAGAGAGAGGTCTTACGAGAGCCCCGATACAGACTACAATCTGCTGTCTAAGCAGCCGGAGCAGTGACAGTGATACAGCGCTCTTCAGACTGCAGCTGGCTCCATTCTTTTCTTCAAGATACAGAACGTATCTAGATCTCAAGCTCAGAGGATAGATGACAGAGTCAAACATTTCTTCAGTCCAATAAATCTCTGAATCTTAACTCGGACTGTGCTGACTCTGTATGGGTTTAAATGATTTGTGCTGTAGCTAATGTGATCCCAAATATATGTCAATGAAAGCCTCATCAAACCAGCTAACGCTTTCTTTAGAATTTGAAACGTAGTATATTTAATTAAACGTTAATAATGTTCTATAATTGACACATCCTGGAGTGCTGCGCCACGGTAGTCCAGATATTTCACTGAAAACACAATAGCTTGGAGGACAAATCAAAGGAACAGCGATTCATTAAAATGCATCCTCTGAGAAAGGTAAATGTCTGATTAAAATGTCATTGCTTCGAACGTTTGTCCAGATATTTCAGTCTTGATCAGAATGGTGGATTGATCGAATAGCTAATCCAACATTGCCAATCGTTTGGCCACACTTCAACAAACTATATTGCATTTTTTATGATGTTGATCAAGTAACAAGCTGTTTTTTATTGGCCAAACTGGTGCAATGAAGCAGATGTCGGTGACTCTCAACAGTTCACTTTAGGGGTTGAGTAATTACTCAGAAGAAGGAAATTAGCACCATATGGTTCTCATGGATTTAAGACTTTTCTCTAGAACCCCAGGACAAACAAAGTACTTTCAAGCTTCAAGTGTGTGTGTGTGTGTTTGTGGGCATGCATGCTTGCGCGTGTACTCCTTTATATTTTGGGGACAGGTGGCACATTCGAAGACAATCTATAAATTCTTCTTCTTTTGACTTCAAGGCAAACAGGCAGGTTTCATGTGTTCTGTTTGACTTGTTGCGACTAGACTAGACAAATGCCTACATGCATGCACGCACACACACACGTCTGTCTGTATTTTTGGTCTGTCTACCCACATGACCATCTGATTAGTGTCTCTTCTTTATTTCACTTGTTCCTGTCTTCTGAGTGGTACTCACTGCTTCTTATAATCGAGTGGCGATGGGTCTAAGCATTGTATGTGTGAATGGAAATTGGGTTGAATGTTTGTCGTTCTCAGTGCTAAGGATAACATTTGTTAAACTACGAGGGCTCAAAGGTGCAGCCTTGTGAGTGTACTCTACATTGTGTGCACTTAAAAGTGTAAATGGAGTGTGAAAGTACGGATTGTATGATTTCGTGTGGGTGGATGAGAATGATAGAAGATGAGAAATGTTTTTTTGTGGCTCTTTATTTCTCTCAATTCCCTACTATGTGTAGGAGCAGTCATAGCTTAAGAATACCTTTAGAACAAGTAATTAATTTTGTTTGTTTTAATGATCAATTAATAGCCTGACCTATAACTCTGATGAAAACAGCACCATGGTTTTCTGTCCACTTGAAGGCAGCACAATTAGGTCTTAAACATCCATGGCATATTATTCATTTGATATACCAATCTTTGTTTCCTATCTTTACACTTTCAGCTGATGTTGGCTGACTTTAGAATTAGAAAAACACGTTAACTGTATATGTGTAAAGATAAAATACAAAAACAGAGTAAAGGACAACAATTAAAAAAACAAATAAAGTGAAGTTCATGGGAGCCATTGGCTGCTGCATCTGCATGATTACAAATGCTACATATAAGGTCCTTATTCATTCACATTCAGACCGAATTTCTGTATAAATTGGTTTACTTCAGGTTATTTAAGGCAATTACTGCTAAAGTGCAGTACAACAAGGTTAAGTTTCAGCTTGTAGTTTTGTAACAAATTGAGCTATTTCTCACTTTTACTTTATAAATATGGTCCAGAGTCAATACTTGCCAAGCTTAGAAAAAACGTTTAGTAAAGACATCGGAGCCAGGCCTATGTCTACAGTATAAATCAAACAGAATACCATTATTGAAAATACTTATTAGGGCTATAGCACCTCATAATGTGTTAAAGTGACAACAATATCATCGTCTAACATATTTACAATTATACACTTTTTGCCTTACTGAAATTCTTCTCACTTCTGGCTCTAAGCCAACAACACACTCTCAGTGGAACTACCGGAGGTAAACAGAGGGGATGATGATGAATGGTGTGCAGTTACTCAGGGAATATTTTTCATTTAGCCTTTCTAGAGGATCAACGTCAGTGTTAGAGCCGGCTGTCAACTTCAGAGAAACTCCATCTTTGGGGTGATGCCATGTTTTCATGAGGAAACACACACACACACACACACACACACACACACACACACACACACACACACACACACACACACACACACACACACACACACACACACACACACACACACACACACACACACACACACACACACACACACACAAATATGTGATTAAGTGCATAAAATACATTCAGTGGGCAAGCTCTATTTCTGTCTTTCCTTTTGACTTTTGTGTTCATTGAACAACACACATTAGTCTTTACCCGTATTAAAACCTCAGTATAGGGTCACATATCTTTTCACATTGCACATTCCTCTATCTTCATTAATCATTCATTAAGTTATTTACATTTTTCCACAAACACAAATCAAACATGGTTACAGGGTCCATCTTTAGAACCTGACACTTTAATGTGAACCAACAGTGTCCTAGGCCTGGGAAAGGACATAAACCAAGTTAAGCATACTTTAAAGCACCCTTATATGCTAATCTAAGCTTTTTCAATCCATGGCTTGCTGCATTTTTCTCTAAAGTGTTATGAAAATATATAGTTTTTGGATTAATAGTGCTTTTTTGGTTATGTCTATAACGTTTCTTGCATTAGCAGAACATTTCTTGAGGAATTTAATAAAACAATAATTGCCAGTGGATATGAGTTAGAGTGTCACGAAAACAATTCATCGCATAATATCGTGAGGTTAAGCAGGATCTGAGCCCCATGGGCTGCCACCTTGTTGTGTTCATACCCTCTGCTGTTCTTTTTGCTCTCTCCCTCCCTCTCTTTTGTCTATTTTACTTACTGACTTCTCGTCAATCCCTCTGACTTTCAGTCTGTCTTTCAAATCCCCTCCCTGCATCCTTTCATTTCCTCCACTCAGTCTTCATTCGCCCACTGAATTAAATCTAGTTTTTAAAGGAGGAAATCAGCAGTGTTATTATCATCAGCAGCACTGACTAATGTCCCTCAACACAAGCATTGTAATTCCACAATCAATAAGAGCCTTTAATTATTAAGTGGCTATTGGTGTGCAGTTTGCATTAGCCGCGCCGAAGACTCATAAATGATTAAACATATTCAGTCTGACCCGGCGTTGTGTGTGTGTCGGTGTGTGTGTCTGAAAGACAGGGCGAGGGAGACTGCAATATAAAGAAATATACTGCTTTGTTGACTTACAGTAAGCTTTTGACTTGGCACGAAGGACTGCTGTAAAAAGTAATTGAAAGCCGATTGATGGTAAAATCTATCACTGCATTAGAAATGTGCAGAAAGATGATTTTATAAGGACGAGGAGTGAGTCAACCCTGTAGTTCCACCCGTGCTTCTTCAAAATCTAAGTCTCACCAGGACGAGCTGTGCAGAACGCTGTGTCCCAAACTCCTTCACAAGGAAACTCAACTCAACTCAAGGTCCTTCTTTCAGATCCCCCGCATTTGAAGATACCGTTTCTTCAGTGTGAGCTTAGTGGCTGTTAATTTACTGTCACTTTTCATCTGACTTAATTCATATTTTACTCTTCGGGTCTATACAAAGTCAGAAAAAGAGGAAATTAAATTCTGTTAAAAATTGTGCGAAACATACGAAAGCAGCAGATAGAATTGATGTCTTGATGCAGCTTTTCCAGAGTTTGCTGCCTTTGGGGTGGATCAATGAACTCTTCAATAAGTCATGTTTAATTTGCATCCAGCAGTGATGCAAGTCATTTAGAGGCCTTTACAAATGCATTGCGAAGCTCGTATTGATTAAAAAAAAGATGAAAACATACCACAGATAAACACTCATTTGCCCTTACTTATAAAGTAAAGTTTTGTCGAACATCACAGATATATTAAAAACCCTTAAGGAGAGTTTCTCTCAAATGTGTGGGGGTTTAATCTCTCCAATCCCGCTTTACACCTGGCTTAGTGTGTGACAAGAGACAGGGTGTTGAGGTAATTGGTCTTGACTGCATAAATTCTGTAGTAAATCATCCTCCGTGCTCCTTGCTGCTCCCTCTTAGCGTGTGTTGTTGACATTCACATGTTTGAGCATGTGTGCAGGTTTGGGTTGTGTAATGTGTGTGTGTGTACAATGTGTCTGTATGGGTATAAATCTGCAATGACAAAGTGTGTGACTTAATTGCAGTGGTATGCGAGGGTGTTTTGTTTTTGATTTTTTTTTAGCCTTTGAAATGATGTGAACCTTGTCGCTCCATGCCTACGGTCTCTGAGAAATTAAGCTCTAAAGTGTGAAAAGTAAGTTGTTCAGGTGCGAGGCTTTGTAGTTATGGTCTTTGATATTTGGAAAGTTTTTAAAGTCAGACGGGCTGTGCGGGTTGGAGGCAGAGCAATTAACTGACTCATAGCCGAACTGGCATTAAGAATTCATGAGAAAACTTGTGTGAAAAGTAACAAAATCTGTGTTTTTTGACATCCAGGATTCATTATTCACGACACTTTAATGCAATATTCTTCTTCTTTCTACATTACATTATTTGTCGTTAAGCTGACCCACAGTGGTTTGTTACCATTGCAAGTGCTTCCCAGGACATGGTTGAATACAAATATATATTTCGAATGTTTGCAATGGAGATAAAAGGAATACAAATGAATACATCATTGAACATCCATGTTGACTAGAGCTATCCATCTTTAAATGAAGTAGTCCTCGTTAAAATAATAATCTCTTTAATTACGGTTTTTACTAAAAGTAGTAATTGTTTGAATGAGAAACCCAACGAAACACCCTTAGGATGAAACCAGGCTGAAAGATATCAGGCTATAAGGGGAACGGGAAGTAAATACAAAGAGCTGCAAATGATCCCTTAGGGTACGATGACACAATCATAATAACTATTAATTTAAAATGAATCTACCATGTTGTTCTGTAATTAAATGTAATTAATCTGCATATATAATAAATAAACACTCAAAGTACTGGATATTAAACCTACCTGAAGAGCCTCATTAACATAGTAATACAGCAGAATAAAAGGTAATACTGTAATGAGTGTGTTTGTGGCTCAGTGATGTGTAAGCATATGTGATTATTATAAGTGTGTGTCCATGGGAGTGTGCGCATGCATGTGAGTGTTTAACTGCCCATTATAGTCCAACGTCAGTGCAGTCAGCGCTTTCAAACATCTTTATCGTCACAATCAATAGGGACATTAACCATCCGCTATGCAGAGCAGCAATACGTGAATAATGCTGCTTCTACATAGGATGAGTTTGATGCAGGTGGGAATTACTGGAGAGTGCGACAACAATGAAACACTGACTCATAAGCATTTAAAAGCATGCAAATGAATGTCACAAGCTCAACATGGATTTGGCTCTGTAAGTGCTGAGACATCTAAGTGCTTGAATAAAAGAATATTTTAACATAAAGAAGATGACTGCCAGCTCGTCCAGGTGTTAAATAGTCCCATCACAGCAGTAGCAGTTTGTGCCTAATGGCTGTTCCACTGGAGGATACAGTTTACCTTAACACCTCTCACTCAAACAGCGTAAACACCACCATGAGCTGTCACTTTACATTTGATCATCCAGCTAACTTCATCAGCCAACAGATCATCCTACACCAAAACAATCCTGTGGTTTATCTGACTCTCGAATGGCTACGCCCTCCTCCTCTCACACAAACCAACCAACCAACCGTGTAACCTGCTCATTTACCTTTGATTTAATTGGCTGTGCCAGAAGGAGTCAAGCTGGTCACCGCTAAAGAGACCGAGGCAGCGCTAAAGAGAAGCGGTTGGGTGTTATTAAGTGATTCACTGCTCCATTTGTGCTCTTATTGCTTCTGTGATGCTCTCAGGAAATGAGTTTGAAAATGCTTTGTTGGCAACCAAGGGATTATGAGAGTGGGGTCCCAGAAAGAGTGTATCTGCACAGCGGGCCCTCGAATTTAGTAATTACTCAATCTCTCCTGTTTCCTATGTGGTCTCTCTTTTAATGCCAGCCTTTGCATGTTTCCTCGCTTATCATTGTTCTTTTCCTGTTTCCACTCAAAGAAGTCTATCCTTTCTCTCTCCCCCCCCCCCCCTCTATACTGTGTCTATTCTTCACTCTACCATCTGTCAAGTATTAATATCTAGTATCGACTGCGTTCTCAATATTTCATGTTGGCTTAGAAAACTGCAAATCTTTAGGGACTATTTTGTGCCATTCTTTTTAAATTAGGCATTCACACTTTTCGAATTAAAGGCTATCATTTTTCTATTTTATGGAAGGTTAAAAAAACTGTAGGGGAAGAAGTGACAACTGAAAGGAAGAATCAGAGTAAGACAGAACATAGAAGAGGATTACATCTGATATTAATTACAACGAATCAAAACTTTTCCCTTAGCGCATTTGATGGGAATTACTATTGATTTTTTGTTTTGGAACATTAAACAAGCCCTTAAAAGTTCAAAACTAAGAATTACATTTCACTGTTGCAAACAAGCAATCACTGGGGCACAAATGGAAAATGATTGGGGGCGAAACAGTAGGACTAAAATAATTGCAGTTATTCTGTCAAGGGGCAAATCTCTACGAGCAGTATATGAAAAGAATGATGGAAATGAATAATGTATCATTCTGCTGGGGGGCTTCTCAAAGCTCCTCTAGGACCCCAATTTGGGAACCGCTTGTATTAACTGTAGAATAAAAGTTAAGTGAGAAAAAAATAAACATATCACCGGTTTGCAACACAAATCTCAACAACTATTGGACGAATTGCCGGACATATTGGCACAGATGTAATACCTGTGGTGAATTGGAGCCATCATCAGGCCACATTTGTATTAGATAAATGCAGGTTACTTTGTAAACATTATTCCCTCCTAGCATTAGCATGTTAGCATTAACTGTAGTCTTGTTTAGTGCTACTCTTTTCATCAGTTTGGTGTTTTACCAGACACTTTCAGTAGTATTTGTTTCCTTTTTTGTAGAACGAACCATGAAACAAACATTTCCATTTGCGTAAGAATTAAAAATAGTCGCCACACTTTCGGAACGACACTTTTGGCCCTTTGTTTAAATGTCCCACACAAGTTCAGATTAGAACCACGATTCACATTCAGATCACACTGGAGTCTGTGTTTAATTTGACAGTTAAGTCATGACGTGAGTTTAAAAACGGCAAATTGCTGCACCCTTTTATGCTCAACCAGCATGAAGCTTCTCGATCTACACGAAATCCTTATCACAGAGCGCCACAGGGCCGGCTGTCTCTGTCGCTCTTTATTCCGTTTACTCTCGTCTCCGTGCTGCTGCCTCTTTGCATTTTGCACAGTCCGTGTTTCCTTTCTTTTACTGTCTCTCTCGCTTTCCCTTTTTTCTGTCCCTCTCTCTGCCATAATGAAATATGGATGTGACCAACAGCTCGTAGGAACATTTCGTTTTATTAGAATTATTGTCATAAAAGTCCTCATCAGCAGATAGAGAATTAGTGCCTGGTCAGATAGATAAGAACATCATTATAAAGATATGATATGACCAGACACTACCCCCCCACCCCATACTGTCTGTGTCTAATGCTTACATGTTCTGTTTTAATATTCTAAATAGAAAGATTTATTTATTTTGCATGTACAATGTTCTTCGTCTCACACAAACAATTCAACAAATGCAATACACTGTGAGTATTTACGATCATATCTCATCGACTCACAAACACACACTCTCTCGTTCCTCTGGTTCAGCTTTTCTGACAGTGGCCACGGGATTTAATTGAGTTCCTGTCAGAAATATCAATTGTTCAATTTCTCATCTGTCACAGGGTCGGGCAGCGAGATGTGAGAGGTAGGGGAATAACTCCCCCATAAAATGTCAGACGGAAAGTTGGAATAAGCAAGGAAAAAAAGTAGAAACAGAATCAAATAGAAAAGAAACATGGATTGCACACCAGTAAAACAGATACAGTACCATCTCCTTCTGTCTGACTTTACGGACTTCCACCGAGTCTTTCTTCTATTATTTTCTTTCTAATCCTGAATTATCGAACCAATGTCAGTCTGTGCACTTGTCTGCGGAGCACCCTCAAAAGTTAGGAGATTATCAGAGGCCTTGTTGTCAACTTTAGACACCTGCTGTACGGAGCATTTCAACAACACTTCAACTGTTAATCTGGCATCTTAAACTTCATTCTTAATCCTCATTAAAATGAATAAATGTTTACAAACCAGCTTCAGCGCCAGAATGAAACCCTAGGTTTGTTGTGAAAACTTAGGAATGAGAGCCTTTTTAATATCCAGAAGCTTACACAAGCTGTAATAACTGTCTTTAGAAAACAACTTATTCGTTCGACTTCTAATCATAGTTTTGGCGTCTATCGAGAAGTGTGTGGATTATTTAGTATTCTTAACAACCAAACCCTTTGACTGCAGATCTTACCCTCTGACAGGTTTTTCTCTCTACTGTAAGAAACACTTTTGAAGCCATTTACATTTCTAGAGGTCATGCTGTCTCACCGAGGTCTTCCTCGTGCCATGTGGATTTTTGGGAAAGTGTATGACTTTAAAAAGTGTTATTCTACTTGTTCAAGGTTCTTTAAGCTCGTTCAAAATGCAGGAGCTGGATCAAACCACTGATCAAGGTTTCAGCATCCTTATCTGTCACTTTAAGGATCATTCTATAACAAAAAATGTTTCCGTTGCTAACTTTTAAGGTATTCAAGCTTTTGGAAAAGTGTGCTTGTTGCAGACAACAACACACTGCTGAAAAGGACCCTAAGGAATAGCACAACACAAAACAAAAACAAAAAACGTTGCCTTTTTGTCAGTAAAAAGTCACTAATTTCACATAAAAGTATAACAATATTGAAAATCAAAGCATTTTTTCCAATGGAGTTTCCTCAAAACCTTCATTGAAATCTGGCATTATTTCGGAACTGTACTGACACCTTGGCATCATCAGTAAAAATAAAGTCAAGTTAGTTAATAAAATGCTTTATCTGTTCAACAGGAAAAGAGGCGCCTCAGCAAGTATCTTCAATTTTCCCCTACATCGTTTTTCTTCTGTTGTTGTTGTTGTTGTTGTTGTTTCATCACTTTTTTCTTTCTCGTCTTTCTTTCTTCTTTGGCCCAACACTTCAAATCTCCCATTGTTGCTCTGTGAGGTAAAACAAGCGTCTTTGACTTGTGATCTTTAAAGCTAACACTGCATGTGGGACAGAAAGGAAACAGTTTGGCCTTGAGACTCCCAGCCAGCATCAACACTTCTGTAAACAGCGGGAGTTTTAACCAACAAGCACCGATCTCCTGTTGTTCTCTTCTGCTATGGTGAATACGGTTCATGTGAGGGGGACGTCCCCAGGTTCCACGGAGTCTTTCTGCTCTTAAATCCACTGTGATCGTACACTATTTAAACTGCCTTTAAAGTAAGGCTGTGATTATACTTGATAGATAGTGCTATGCGTATAAATGATTCTGTAGATCCAGTCATATAAAGCCGTGTTTTTTCTTTTTGAATTGCCACTTCTCAGCAAAAAGCCTTTTTTTTATACTTCAGACGTTTCATATTTACCTTTCACTTCCTGCCAGCGCTGACCTGCTCCTTCAGCCACTTCACTAACCCTTTCCCATGTTCCACTCGGTGTTATTGGCCATAAGAGATGCTCTGTGGTTATCCTAGCCAAAGGGATTTCTTTTGATGTCTCTGCAACAATGTGAGCTCGGTAATAATAAGCTACAGACAGATTCTGCCTTTAAAGTTTCCCCTTTGATTTTAAGGGTGTACAGTAGGACCGTCGTGAGTGTGTCTAATTGGCTGTGAGAAATATGAACGGAAATGCACTCGCATGAGAATCAGTGTTGAAATACATATTGATTCTGTGTGTATGTGCACACGTCCATGCTGCTTTGTAATGGAGAACACCCACATACAGGCCTTTAGTTAGTAGAGCTGAGCTGCTTCTTCTACATATTCGGTCTGCTCTTCCATCACACGCACCATATTGCAAATTAGACTCCTCATAAATATTCTTTATGGACAGTACGGGCTTGCTTAAGATAAAGTACGATGAATTATTCAAGCTCCAAAGTTCTGTGGTGTCCAGCAGTGACTTAAATCTAAATGAAAAGTGAGGAGGGAATATATTTAGTAGCCACACACACACACACACACACACACACACACACACACACACACACACACACACACACACACACACACACACACACACACACACACACACACACACACACACCAAAACCTACTGTGTTCTTGTAATGGTTGGTTTGTCCACATTTACACTCAGGACACACACTCTAAACTCAAACAGGCACTTCCAAAAATATGCTCACACATTTTTTATTTCACTCTTAGTTTTTTTGTTTGTTATTTCCCCTATGTGGAGTGTTGCAGATATTTATTAGATTTTTTTTAATCTTTCAGGTCTCTGGAACAAGAAGAAATAAAGATGTTTAATGTTCACTTGGATTCCTTTGCTCTTTGCTGGCCTGCTCGGTGGATACTCCTGCAGTGCAGTTCACGTTATAGCTAAAGTTGTTTAAAACGGCTTTATAACGGCCATTCGGTTCCAGTTACTTTGAGCTAACACTAAGTAGAGTAGGGGGCACAACATAGCCTCTTCACTTTTTCCTTCGTTTAGCTCATAACTTCTCTCCCTGATGTTCTTAGTGCTTTCCCTGTATTTCTCTGTCTACCACATCTTTTTCTGATCTTCTTTGTTCTTCCTATGAATTCTGTCTCCTCACATCTTCCCTATTCTCTTCCATGCTCCCCCTCTGCACAGTTCGTCTGCTGCCAGGACCCTTCTTACAGCGTGTGTACAGAGCTCAGTGTAGGACGTCCTGACTGACATTTCTTGCACCGATGAGTCACTTTCTAGAGTTCAGCCGTCTGAACCCAGAAGTAACTCTATTGTGAGTTTCTTTAATGCCGCAGAGTTAATTTGCTCTCCAAACGACAGTCGTAATGTGTTACTGAGGCAATAACCGTTAACGTTCACCTTTGTTTAGACCTCTGATTTTAATGGCCAGGTTAAGACTGCAGTTTAAAATCCATCTGTGACTTGTATTTCAATGCCCGCCGTCTCTGCAATGCCATTGGTGAGAAGGCTACAATATTATGTTCAGGCATACGGTCGAAAACAAAGAGAACATAAAGCTTGTAATACGATTTTCTTCCCCATTCAGTCATAAACACTAAATAAAAATGGTCTAATGGATCAAAATACTGGCTCATCATCTACATTTCTTCCCAAAGTGAACTGAATCTCCAGCTGCTGGACTCTGGTTTTCACTGACATATTTGCAGACAAACATCTGGTGAAAATGAATCTTGCAGGATTAATTTAGACTTCTGTGATGACAATAGTTTACAAGCTTTCCATGCAGGCGTGCTTTTTAGAGCAGGATAGCGTCTATATTTAAGGGAGACTTTGTTTTGGCCCAGGTTTAACTGCAGTGAGAATCTGTGTCGTGGGCGTGGTTTATTCTTCCCACCTCCCAGCATCCCTCAGGGGAGACTGACAGAAGATGCTTTTTGAGTAATGGACCTCATACAAGTACAAGTACAGTGTGTCTCGAGGAATTGAAACGAGGCTGTTGGAAATGTAAGCAGCTGCTCTCACCTCTCTTAAACAGGACCAGGCTGCTGATAATAAACAGCCTGGCAGCTGTCTGCTTGTGACATCATGCCTAATGCCCCTTGCAGCTGTACTGGCAGGGACTCAGAAGATGGTGGTGGACGTCTCCTGGTCTTTGGCTGAGAGCTGCTGTCCTGGCCCACAGGGTGGTCACAGCTCGATTTGACTTGGAAAATCAGATGGCGGCTCTCCAGCTTCAGGCAGCAAACGGAGCAGTGGAAATCTGCTGGAGGGACGGTGATGGATGCTACAGAGGCCTAGGGTCTCCCAGCTTTCCTAATGAAGCATGAACTCAACGTCACAGGTCCCTCGACTGTGTGTACATCTGGCCTGGCATGTGGTCGGATTGAAATGTGGGCCTCAATAGTGTAGGGGGTATTGCACATAATTTCATAGGTTCCCTAGTTCAGCTATATACATTTTAAGCTATGCTTTAAGCGTCGTCAGAAGACCCGGTACTTTGATACCAAGTCGATGCCAAAATTCTGAAAAAGTGTTAGTACTTTGTAGTTCCTACACTGTAAAAAAAGGAAATTACAGTTGTTGTACTTACACACAATTTTATTGTAAGCTAATTCAGAAATACAATTTTGTCATCTAACAAATAAATTAATGTTTGCCCAACTCAATATTCTCAGAATTTGGTCAACAAGGAAATTTGATTCACCAAAACAAGATTTTTTGTTTCCCTCAACTTTCTAACAAGATTAGAAAGATTCTAACACAAAAAATTAAGTTTCCTCAACTGTATGTTCATGGACACGCCTACTACGGGGTTTCCTTCCTGTCTCCATGGACATACACAGGTCTCCACGAGTCGACCGTTCTACCATTTTCCCTCGAAGTTGAGAGGATTGCCAGACGTGAGATTCATATCAGGTAATTATTGTTATTTCTCTAAAATATGACTTAATAGAATGCGTAAGGCAAATAATTGAAGATAGATTTGGTCGCTGAACTAACCAGCGTCGTATATTTAATGTATTTCAACCAAATTAGCAAAGTTATTAGCTGATTTTAGTTTGCTAACTTAATGCTAATTTTTGAACGTGATGTTCTATGCACAGTCAGTAGCAGCAAATTGCTAAAATATTCAACTTAATTGTATGTACTCTATACACATGTTGTATAAGGACCGCGTGTGTTGCAGAAAGAACTGTCTGCTTAACAATCAAGCAGTAGTAGCTAGCGATAGCGACAGTAGCGCTAACATTGGTTGTAGAGGGAGAGTTAGAGTTTGTGCCCTTGTGTCTTAACTGAAGTAGAGGGAGAAGTAGCGCGAGGCTAGTTTGTGGGGTAACCTACATACAGGGCATTCGTAAATTGTCACTCCGAGCACATTCTGAAACTTTTTAACCGTTCGAAACACTTCCCAGAAAGACAGTATTTCACCAGTCTCATGATACTGTCAAATCCATAGACTGTATATATCGGTTAAAACGTTTCAGAGTGTGCTCGGAGTGGCAATTTACGAACGCACCCATAGACTTATATATTGACTGATATATTTTTTCTCTCGCATTAATGAATGCTGCTGTGGTTTTGAATTTACTGGTTTACTTTTAATTTGACTGTTCAGTAATTCATGGAAAATAAATATCTAAACTTAAAATTGCTAAAATATTTAACTTAATTGAATGTACTCCATACACATGTTGCATAAGGACCGCGTGTGTTGCAGAAAGAACCATGTGATGTCTGCTTAACAATCAAGCAGTAGTAGCTAGTGATAGCGACAGTAGCGCTAACATTGGTTGTGGAGGGAGCAGTAGCACGAGGATAGGCAAGGGCTAGGTTGTGGGGTAACCTACATACAGGGCATTCAGTACTAATATATAGACTTATATATTGACTGATATATTTTTTCTCTGCTGTGGTTTTGAATTTACTGGTTTACTTTTAATTGGACTGTTCAGTCATTTATGGAAAATGAATATCTAAACATAATCTGCACTTGAATAATTTATGGTGTCAACAGTGCAAGAAAGATGGCCTGCACTGTTTTTTCCTGAGGAGGTAATGTTTTCCTTTATGTTTTGTGTGTATGGTTTTCCCATGTGTATTTGTGTACTGAAACACTCATTCCTGTGTACTAGGCTATATGGTTAATCTTCTGATACACTATCATTTGAAAATGTAGTCTTTTCATTCAAATGATGAGATGAAAGTCTTGTAATGCATTGGCAGCTTTAGACTGGCATGACTATACCACATTAAGTCCTGGTATGGATATTATAATTATAAACTGTTTTTTTTTTTGTGTCCAGATATCTAAAGAATTTTATAGAGTCACCAGCAAAAACCTCCATGAAACTTGGAATGCATCTCTTGACAAGTATACGTCCCGCCTGATAAAACTTTACCAAGCCAGGAAGACAGCTTTTGGTCAAGATTTGGAAAAGTTACTGAATTCACTTGATGAAGAGGTGGGTAATGTTCCTCAAACTAAACTGTATGTAAAAAAGAAAAATAACCTTAAATAATCAAAATCACATGACATTCGATGTTTATAAACAGAGATTCTTAATTTGAGAGTTATCTTGCTGCATTACAGTGTGTGTCTGTCTGTGTGTGTGTCTGTCCATGGTTGTATGCACGTGTTCACAGACGGCAGACATTGCGCGCCATAGAAGGACGACAGCATTGAGAGGCCTTCCCATTTTTGTTAGAGAGGATGCATCAGAGTTCTTTCTGAAGTGCATGGTAAGTCAGTCCAGAGCATTTCGGTGTGATTAATAGATTTGCAGTGCCTCTTTCATATCTCCCCAGAAGCTGGATACATATTGACTGGTAGTCTTGTCCTAAATGTGACTGTAAACAACTAAATTAGCTTATGTGTTGACCGCAATTGTAATGGGGTGTTGGTATCACTAAAACATTTGCTGTGTCTGTTTTTTCCCACAGAACACAGACCCTGAGGAAGAGGTGGTTGGAGGAGTGGCAGTTGCCATACTGACTGTCTATGACGATGATGATGGCACCGAATCCCCACCAGTGACTGAAATCAATGTCATCTTGGAAGGGGCAGTTATAAAACACGACCTACCTGACCTCGCTGCTGCCTTCGCCTACCTGTTTGGCCTAATGTATGCAATGGACATAAGCTATCCAGAGAAGATGAGGTACACCTTTGAGGCCATCCAGACTATCTTTTCCGAGCTTGGTTCAAGATGCTCGCAGCGCACGCGATCCTTGAAAGAGAAGCTTTTGCTGTGAAGCCTGTGTATGATTTACACTCACACACACATACACACGAACGCACGCACGCCCAGCTCTGTCATCACTCCTCCATGAACAAGCCTACACCAGCTCTTTCACACACACACACACACACACACACACACACACACACACACACACACACACACACACACACACACACACACCAGTAGCCCATTGATGTTGGAAAAATAAAAACAAATTGTATTCAATTAATTTGTTGTGTGTTGAGTGATGGGGAGTGGTGAGGGGGATTGCTAGAACTAAAAAAACTGAGTTGGTAGAACTCCTGGAATCTATATGTAAAACTCATAAAACTGTGTTGGTAGAACTCAGAGCTTAAAGGTGAAACTCAAAAAACTGAGTTGGTAGAACTCGGAGCTTAAAGGTGAAACTCAAAAAACTGAGTTGGTAGAACTCAGAGCTTAAAGGTGAAACTCAAAAAACTGTGTTGGTAGAACTCAGAGCTTAAAGGTGAAACTCAAAAAACTGTGTTGGTAGAACTCAGAGCATAAAGGTGAAACTCAAAAAACTGTGTTGGTAGAACTCAATATTAACATGTGAAACTCAAAAGCCTTTGTTTGTAGAACTCAAAATTTCTATGCAACACTCCAAAAACTTGAGTTGGCAGAACTTAAAAATGTTTGTACACTCAACCACAGTGAATTTAAGTTAAGAAAACTCAAAAAACCAAATGCATCACGTTGCCTAGAAAATCTGTGTTCTGTCAACCGTTTTTTTTTTTACAGTGTAGTCAGGGCTCAAACCACGCGTCACGTCGTACCTGTGAAAGATACTTAATGTCTTAATGTTCTGGATTGAACCCCTCTTGGTGCCCAAAGGATGATTTTTAATTACTTTGAAGATCACCTGACACTCCTCTAATGCCAGCAGCAGATTGACATTTTTGGTTTTAGAGTGAAATATCTAAACCGATGTTGGAAGAAATACAAAGAGACAGGCGTTAATACCATTAATACCGTCCTCAGGAGGAATTGTGATACCTACAGTGATCACTTTAATATTCCATCCAAGCCAAAATGTTTAATTGGACCAAAACTCTGCAGGGCTGAAGACTAACGTCCCCACTTGTAGCATCGGCGCTACCAACTTTCTTATTTGCTTTCTCCCTGCTTTCCCATCACCATGAGCCACCAGCCTCGTCATGCTGACATTAGTATTTCTGCCAAAGCTCTGCGGCGCTGAAGTACAGCTGAACAGAGGTGCTGGCATGGCTGTAGACTCTTAGTCTTCTTCAATGAACACTTTGAAGGGGAATTATTGTATGCTACGCTCCACAGAGCAGAAAGAGCTGTGCATCAGCTTAAAGGAATTACAGACCATGCTCTCCAGGCTTTAAGAAGAAACAAGAATCAAACGCATCAATCTGGTGCACTTTGGTACTAGAAGGAGGCTTAATGATTTTAATTGACTTAAGTGTAGACACTACATAGATACTGAATACACACACACTGGACACGTAACTGTACCTATGATGTGTCCTCACTAGTGATGGTTGAATTGTAGGGCCTGAAAGCAGTGCTACAACATTTTTGGAAATGTGTCCACGTTAGAAACCTCGACTTTTCCTTGGAATGTTTTTTTCTCTTTTTTTTTTACAGTGCCAAACGAACATTTTCTAGTCTTTGTGCTAACCTTTACCACTAGATTTATTTTATCCTTACAAATATGGTCTTAGCCTCTAATTGTTGGCAAAATAAAATGTTTTACTGTTCCTTTAACATAAAGTATATTTACCCTTCTTGCCTGAACCTAGTGATGATCACTACACTGTACTACCAACATGAAAAGAGGAACATTAAAATGTCTGGTGTCGCCAATAATCCATTCGGAGAGACATGACAAACTGTTTCAACGTTCAAGCTTATTTCACACATTCTAATGAGATGCTGTTGGAGAGAGGGAGAGAGGGAGAGAGGGAGAGAGAGAGAGAATCCAGAATTCCACTTCCATCTGTATGCTGCCAGCGTTGGAGATATGGATGCACTCAGACCTGGGGTCAGCTTTGAGTGTGGGTGGATGCTGGTGATTTCAATGCCATCTTCCCTGAGTGCACAGCTTGAAAAGATTTTCAAAAGTGGGGTGAAGAGCAAGTGTGAAAGTTTGTAACTTGTGATGGATCCCGTATCTCTACTTCGAAGAGCGGTTTCACCTTTTTCTGTTGGAACAATTTTTTATGGTGCTAGTTCAGAAAATGTATCATGTGGGGGTGTAAGTTGTATTCCTTAGACCAATGGCCAAGTATTAGTAAAAACAGACAAAAGAAACCATCCAAAAAAAACTTGTATCAGATTAGTTGAACATTATTCAATAATATAAAAAGACAATTGTTAAAAAGAAAATGAACAAAATCAAGGTGTGTTAGTGAAATTGAGAAGAGCATCTTGGAATATTAACAGCTGCCCAGGTATGTTTGGCCACCCGTTTTAGCCTTTTTATTATTTTTACCCGCCCAGGAGTGGGATGCAATCCATGTTGATTAACCAGCAATCCAGTCTTGCTGCCTTAGCTGCCCGGGCTGGACCCTCAGTGGGCCTATAGTCCAATAGAACCACTGAGTGAGTGCATTGATCAAATCAGTAACTGGATGTGCGAGAATTGCCTTCAATTAAACAAAGAAAAAACTGAAGTAATTGTTTTCGGGCCAAGGAGGAAGGATTCAGACTTCAATCAGCAACGTTAGAACGACGGACGAGGCCATCCCTTCTGAATCTCAACAGGCACATTAAGACAAATCCTAACTCATCCAACTAATACTTTATATTATATCAGGATTAAAACATTTACCTCTGCAGGATTCGTAAAAAAACCTGTCCATGCCTTTATCCTTGACTTAATGAATATTCCATTCGAATTTGATTAGACAGCAGGAAAAGTTTTGAATGGTCAGAATTTACTTCAAAAATACTGCTGCTGGTTTATAAAGCAATGAATGGTTTTGAAATACCACGCAGATAATCTCATTCTGTGGGAAACACGGCGATAGGTTCTGTTTTCACCTGGTTTCGCTGCCTCAAGTGGCAAAAGGAAGTGAATGAAAGGTTTCCGGATTCAGCGGATGTGGGTGATGAGATGTAATTTGCTTCACTGCAGGGAATACTCAGTGGTTCAAGTCTGGTCATGTCTGGGTTCAGAAACATTATATTTTTTATTTTCTGAAAACAGTGTGTCATCATCATGATATCAGTAACTTTGACATCTCCCATGCTTCCGCTTCTCTGGGACAAAACATCCTCCATTTTCATTCTGAACACACAAACACAGCGCAGAGAGCACAGCTGAACAGAAAGTAAAACATAATACTTTCCCTCACACACGCACGCACGCACGCACGCACGCACGCACGCACACACACACACACACACACACACACACACACACACACACACACACAGTTATACAGGAAATGGAAGCAATGATGAAACCTAGGTGTAATATTTAGGGCTCAAAAGGACTGACAAACATCAATCACACACTCAAAACTGATTATCATCCCTGTTTCAATCGTGTGTGTGTGTGTGTGTGAGTGTGTGTGTGTGTGTGTGTGTGTTTCTGTCTGTGAGAGAGGTCCCACTAACAGTAAAAATAGGACATATTCAAGAACACATTTCAGACACAAACACAACTTTATTTACATTTGTGTTTGTGTCTGTGTCTTATGAAAAGGAACATAAATGAGGTGAAGATATCCTGTGTAAAATAATACTAATTATAGCAGAAATAAGTTCAATGTCTCTTCAGCCTCTCAGTAGTTATAGCAGTAAGTAAATAAATACAAATGGTAAACAAATGATGTTGTGATTAATGGAGTCTTCAGCCGCGGCTAAAGAGTGGAGTCGTATTTGGGTGACCTCAGGGGTGCATCAAAGCTTTCCCCTGATGAGGTAGTTTTACTTGCTCCACTGGACCGGGATCTGAGGTGCACAGTTTGGGGGTGGAGTGGGGGTTGCTTATATAGATGAGGAGGAAATGCTTGGATTCTACTCTATTGGAAAACATTGGATTCGGGAAGAGAGCGGGTTTCTGTCCACGAGAAGGCTGATGAGGGGGAGCTAAGTGTAACCCGTGATGTATCACTCAAAAATATTATCTATGTTAATGATCGCTGTGGAGCGAAGGACATCCCATATCATTCGTTGTAGCTTTTGGATTAAAAAGCGCTTTAATTACAAGAAGAAGGAGAAATACATTAAGCCACATTCTGCTACGGGTCGAAGGGTTAATCAGGACAAGCAGACCAAATGAGAATCAATTCTGAAAGAAGGGTTGTATTATACAGTGATACACGCACGCCTGTAACCAATCATTACAAGAAAAAACACTTCAAATCATGCATGAAATTGAAGATTTGTTTGTCGAGAGCATTCATTATTTTGTGGTATTAAAAAATAGCCATGACTTCACAGAGGATTTTGTGTTTATGAAACAATGTGTAAGCTCAATTCTGTTAATATTCTTCTACTTTGGGAACTTTGCCAGCTGTTTTGCACAAAAGAAATTGAAAGTTATAACTCGCACAAAACCCAAATTTGCCAACGAGGAAAGGTGGAACTAGGGCTACAACTATCAAGTAGTTTCACTTTAGTTGTTATCTGCTAAGCCCGTGGAGAAAGTCAAATATTTAAAAAGTATTTTTCTAATCCCACCAACAGTCCAAAATCCCCAAATATCCAGTTAATTATAATATGAGATAAAAAGGCAGCAAATTCCCACCTTTGACAGTATCGATAAAAACAGATCCTCCCTCCAGGCTCCTGCAGGGAGCGGACTGTTCAGAGACAGCTGTCACATTAGCCTTCCTGAAAAAATAAGAATATCATTTCATGTATCAAAAGCTGATGGTTCCTGTCACAGAATACATGATGGAAATACCTAACGAGACTCTCTAAAATCTCCGGTTCTTTTGTGAACATGGAACATGGTGTACCTTTTTGACAATATGAGAAAAAAAGGTCAGATTTCAACACTTATTCTGTCCGATTATTAGCAGGTATAAACGTGAAAAGTGTGACTAGACTGTAGGAAAACATCCCCTAAAACAGGTGGAAAACATCCCCTAAAATGTTCAAATCATCTCTGGTAATGAACATTGCCAAAAAATGTAAGCGTGTAAAAAACCCCAAAACATACAAAGGTCTTTCTCTTTCTGATTTCTCCGTATGAGATTCAGGAAATAGCTTGTTTTACACTTTCCCCCACACTCCCTGGTGTTATATTTTCTGCCTCTTGTTTCCTCCTTCAAGGGGGGGGAGCAGCAAGAGCTCATAATGCAGTGAAATGTCAGGCACCTTTGGGAAGGAAAGATCAGAGAGCTCCTTCTGTCTTCATCCCTCCCCCTTTCTAATTTATTTTCTTTGGGTTTCTCTTCCTCTTCTTCCCCTCACCCTCCATCTGCCTCTCTTCGCTGTTTCCTCGTCTCTCTTCTTCTTACTTTTCCCCTCCGATCTCCTCTTTCTAATCCTCTCCACGTCCTATTAACACAGGGATCATCTTTGTCGCATTGAATCAACCCAGAGTCGCCGCTGTCAGGTTCAAACAATGAATCTGCCGAGGAATTAAGATCAACAGCTTCATTTATTCATTTATTTTACTCAGTTGACCCCTATCCCTGTGTCATGAACTTTATTTGACACCTAGCATGGTCACAGGGGGTTCGCTTTCTAATAAAACATGACTGGTACTATTGACACTTACAAGGTTTCCAGTGAAGCCCTGCACTGCTGTGAGATAAAGTTGGACGGAGCCTGATCCCCTTTATTCTCTCTCCTTTAATTAAACAGTGAATATATGTGGGTGGAGGATACATGAAGGATATAAGAGATCTGCAGGCTGGCCTGAGGGACAAAAGCACGACTTTTATCAATAATTAATTGACTCTTGCATTAGCCTCTACATGGATAGTTTATTTCCCTTTTTATAAATGTCGTGATAAAATACACTTAAGTACATTAAGCTTTACTATTCCTCAATTTTAAATCATGTACTGTACTGGTATTATCCCTGACACTTTAATCCTTTTAAGCTGTTCAGGCCCTGCGTGAAACTTTATTCTATCCTTTTCATAGCTTCTTAATTAAAGGCAATTTCTCTTTTGAAGCATGTATCAGGACTTACTGGAATTGATGAAACGTGATCTGGGTATATCTGGATAATTTCTTTGAAATCTGAAGATAAATCTTATTAAGTGCAACAAAAATCCCTCGTCAGATTTTACTCAAGGCAAACCAAGTCACTGATGTCACTGACTTCTTAGGAGCCATCAAAGACGAAAGTGAGTTTTTTGAAAATCATTATCAATAAATAACATTTAGTGAACTTTTAACAGCCTCACAAACACTTTTGAGTGTTAAATAAAAGCTATGACTTGATATTCAACTGGTTCATGTGCAAGCACTTTTGACAGTGAGTTTTCAATTGCGTGCTATTAATAACTCTAATGTTAAAGGTGTCCTATTATACTATATTTGAACAATATATTGTAGGGCAATATCTATTCAAAATATGTCTGTGAAGTGTTTTGCTCAAAATAACAAACAGATCCCCCATTGTAGCATGCCTCACACCCCTCTATTGCAGCCCTGTTCCTGAAGTGCTGATTCTGTGACTGTCGCTTTAAATTTGAGCTGAGTTGAAGCTGGCCACGCCCCTTTGGAGCGCACACCGCTCTCTGTCTGAAGAGAGAAGTTTCTAACGGAAATACTCAGCTAAACGCTGCCGTGATCAAACGCCATATTATGTTAAAAAAACACATCAAGCATTTTTTCTGAAACACTTCTCAGTGCTCACCACTAGAACAGAGACATTATATGTATTATATGCAACAGCAAGTCCCTCCTGCAGACATCCTGCTGAATACACGGAGACACAGGTGCTCGAGGGGATTCAGCTCGCTGACTGTATATTGCGGACGATAGGTTGGGACGTGTCACGTGGGTTGGACGTTGCCAAGAGTTCAATGTAAAGCCAGTCAACATTTTCCTTTACCACGTCATAAGGAAAGCAAATGTGGATCAGCTTGTTTGTACCCCCGTTTTTAGAGATGTGTCTTACAGCTTCAGATGGAGTTGCTCCTGTCATACTTGGTTATTACTTGCTGGTGTTCCATTGGTGTTCGAAACATACACTCCCTGCCACTTAATTTGGTATTACTTACAATGTATTCTACAAGCTTTCCGAAGGCATTCGCCAATCACACACTTGATTGAGATAGATCCTCCAGTAAATAAGAATGGTTGATTGTTTTTGTCATCATCGGCATCCAAAATATTTAATTTGTTATTTGTAATGAGAAAATAAATTGACAGTTGTGTAGAGGCAGCTGCCCCACCAACATTAATAAACATATTAAAATATGTGTCAGTCAATTTTTCTTCTGGTGTCACATTCTTAGAGAAAGAGAGAAACACACACACAAAACAAATACAAACACGAGCACACACACATACACACACATTGCCTCTGCCCCTCTTTCTCAACAACTTCAATAGGAGGGATAACAGTTTTTAAAAAAGGCTTGCAGCTAAAAAATAGTTGTCAAAACAAAGTCCTGTGATGCAAAACAGAATTGATTTGATTCATACCTTAATACAAAGCCACCAACCAAAAGGATTTAAACACAAATAAACAAACACATGTGTCACAACCTAGCAGTCAACTGAACAAAGGAATAAAAACAGTGCGTTTCTGTGTGTGAACAAGAAAGAAGAAGGAGTTCATCAGGGTCATGTTTTTGTTTACAAATGACAGAACAGGCACAATAAAGACATTTTGTTTGTGTGCAAAAAGATGAAGTATAATGAACAAAAATACAGAGGAAAATAGAGCCACATTGGGGCAAGCTTTTCCAGGTGGATAACAATACAATCTCTTCAAGTTTTTCCCCCTGTGGATGATTAAAGGGTCAGTGTCACCATGAAAAAAGGAGGAAAAACCCGAAATGTGCTGCATAATATTCTGTACAACAACCTTTTGTGAGGGTATTGAAATACTACCTGGAAAGCATCACTTTAATACTCATGTTGGTAAAAAAATATATACCACATTTCATATTAAACACTTTTTATGTCCCGGCTGCTTTCCCTCACTTTACTGAGGATAAATACAACTTTTCTTTAAGCCAATTTTTCCGCTCACTCATCTGTCATGGAGAGAAACTGTGAAAGCCTCAGTTCCATTTGCACTCGAAGAACAGCACCCTCTTACTATTTGGTGTTACGCATCAATCTCCTTTAGTGTTATTGTGGTCACGAAATGGCTAAAAATCAATAAGACAGAAGTCCAAAAGAGCCTTTTGGCAATCAGCCATGGTGATGAACAGACAACTACCCACTCAGTCTGAATGCTTTACTCACACCTAGACGTGATTACCTTGAAAAAGTACACACATGAGAGGATCGTGAGTGTCTCGATGTGTTCGTGAGGCATAGCTGGCCTTCTACCTCCCGTAAGTAGCAGTATATAGACTTTGTAAGTTTCAGGCTTGGCGCCCGGATTTCAATTTAGGATGGGCCAAAGTTATTTTGGCTGGGACTTTTTTAATTACAGAAGTTAATATTGTTTGCCTTCCTTTGATGGTTTCTGGTACTCTGGCTTAAACATAATGACTGATATAATAGTGTGCAAGTGACTCTTGTGTCGGATTATGATTAGTTTGTACTGGCGAAAGTTTGTTCTTATTTCATAAAGAAAATACGGGTATATTTCTCATGTGAAAATGAAACCCTATCCCATCCATCATGTTCTTCTGCTATGGATCGTGTAAAACCAATTAAAAAAAGAAACAATAGGAAAGGCATTTGCAACTAGGAAATAAGACAGTGACTGCATCTGCATTTTATTAACACATTCTACACAAGGGGAATCTGGAATGTAACTTTAGGCAACATAAAATGTTAGAAAAAAGCCCCTAAAAAACAAATCATTTATTTATAGGTGACGTATATCTTTCTTAACAATTTGTCACAAAATATCGATGTTTCTTCTTCTTCTTTTTTTCTTTCTGGTCTATTTTTAATGACGCGTTTGTGAAACAATACATACAAAAATCTCAATACCAGGACTTGACGTTAATGGCCTGTTACCATTAGTCGGGATTCCACAAGTTGTACAAAGATTTTCTTTTTGTTGGTTAAAAATGTATATATACCGATTGTTCTTCCAGTGCTTTAGGATGGGCCAGCAGCTGAGTTCTCTCTACACTATATTGGTTTCATACGCCACATTTTTCATGTTTTTTTGAAGACATTTATGATTCTCAGGTTACTGTCTTATTTACTTTTTTAAATAGAAAAGTGCTCTATAGAGATTTGTTAAGATAATATTAAATTGCAAGTTGAAATAAGAGAATAAAGTTATCTCTCCCTATTCCATATTACTTGAAATTATATCCTTGAACCCATTGCAAGGGAGACTTTTTACAACTCTCAGAGACAGAATTGTTGGCTGTGTTTTATTAAGAAACCGTGAAACGCCTACAAGATGATTTACATAAAAGAAATTGAAGGCTGCCTGTTTGTAGGGACAATAGTTCTGGGAAAACAGTCCGTTACTAGGAAAATGCACACTGTGAAATATACAGAATAGAGAGCAGTCTATTAAAGCTGCCAACAATCCTTTTTATGGTCCCATTGTTTACAGTAATTACACTAATGGCTCACAATCAATGCGCAATGATTTAATACTACCACAAAAATGAACACGGCATTTTTAATACCACTCTTGTTAAACATCTAAAGTATTCAGAAATGTAAAAGTAAAGTAGCAGCACGCCCATAAAACACGGCTGTAATGGAGACAATATAGAGAGTAGACAGCTGGAGTGACTGGCGGCCGTTGAAATGAAGTTTATTCACATTCATCATGCACTACAAACTGCTTCATTGTGGGTACTGGGGGGTTTTAGGCGCAGTCTGCCAACAAAACCCTAACAAAATATTGCTTAGCTGCTCCAACTGTGTTTTTGATCAACCCGATAAATTATATTTTCTTTGTATTTTTTAAACAAATTATGTCAGCACTTTAACTAAGCTCCTATTGGTGTGTGTGTGTATCTGTATGTGTATGTGTGTGTGTGTGTGTGTGTGTGTGTGTGTGTGTGTGTGTGTGTCTTTGTGAGAGAGTGTGTGGTACCCCTGCAGTTTTGTTTTTCTTACTATTTGTGCTTGTTGAGCGGATTGTGTTTTTCCAATAGCTTGTGTATTCACAGCATGGGGTCGTACAGCTGACACACACACACACACACACACACACACACACACACACACACACACACACACACACACACACACACACACACACACACACACACACACACACACACACACAATAAAGAAACATAAAGATTAATACAAACACTGCAGTACAAATAGCAAACAACAAATACAAATAGCGACACATAGTCCTGTTGACTCTGGTTTGCTGCCAGAAGCTGATGTTGCTCCAGGAGGCGGTGTAATGACTTACCCAAATAAATAACCTTCAATAAAACAAACACTTAACTGTAAAAGAAATATTGTCAAATACCAGGGGGGAAGCCTCAGCATTGGAGCTATTACATTGGTGTGTGTGTGTGTGTGTGTGTGTGTGTGTGTGTGTGTGTGTGTGTGTGTGTGTGTGTGTGTGTGTGTGTGTGTGTGTGTGTGTGTGTGTGTGTGTGTGTGTGTGTGTGTGTGTGTGTGTGTGTGTGTGTGTGTGTGTGTGTGTGTGTGTGTGTGTGTGTGTGAAAACACTTGTATCCACATAAACACATGTTAGCTTTTTGCTACAAATCCCAAATGAATACAAAAATACAATTATTCTTTATCCTGCCATGTTTACTCAGACTTACAGCTAATTCAAATGTGCCTACATGTCTCACTATGTCTTTACATTTCACCACATGCTGTACAATGATTCTTGTGGACTAAAGTATAGTCGAAAAGTCTCATATGTAATGCTACAAACACAACAACTTTTTCAGAATTAGTTTTGGTCCTTCATGGACTAATGGTGGATTCTCAAATGGTCGCTTTGCTATAATGATGCTGTTCTTTGTCTTAAGTAATTGTAAGGTACTTTAATCATGAAGTAATGTATTCTAACTATTGACTCCATGTCCAACTTTTCTTCCCAAGCCCGCAAATGGATGCTTATGAAATCCCAAATATCAGGCCTATCCAACCGCACCCTGCTAGCTTTGATTCAGCGAATTAAAAAAAATCTGCTCGATGCACAAAAGATCTTTGCGTTAAATACCGAGAAGGTGTTGGTCTTCTCCGCCTGGGTTTTGAAGGTCGAAACAGCCTGGAAAAACTCTATTCTCCTGAACAGAGAGGAACATGTTGAAACAACATGTTAAGCAACATGTTAAACAACATGTTACATAAGTAAACAATATGTCAATAACTGGTTGCATTTCCCTCTTTTGCCTGTATTTCTGGGTATAACACACTCACACACACACACACACACACACACACACACACACACACACACACACACACACACACACACACACACACACACACACACACACACACACACACACACACATACACACACACACACACACACACACAGCAGTGACATGTGGTGTTGGAGCCATTGAGGCAGAAATTATGTCTATTAATCAAAGTAATTGTGTGTGCAGACAGTATTGGTGCACAGGAGTGTGCAGTGTCACTGTGCAATTGATCTGTGTGTGTGTTTGTGTGTGTGTGTGTGTTTGTGTCTGGGGTTCATGGCAAGTTCAGCATCTCTCACTGACTCCAGACTTTTCAATACCCCATTTAAATGCAACTCTTAATTATCACACCGATAATTACACACACATTCAGATCCAGAGAAAGACGGGGATGTTAGCATGTCCATGTGGGCGCAGTTATTTGTGTCAGTCTTAAGGTGATTCAACACATAATGAGATGGAGGGAAGGGGAGAGGAAAGATAGCACATTAATGAGTCAGAAGGAAGCATTGAGGGGTTTAATGAAAAGCTTCTTGTGTGTGAAGACACACTCTCAGGGCTGAGGCATTGGCTACCACTGTAGGTAGAGAAACAGACACTTTCAATTCACTTTTACTTCCTCCAATTTTATTTAATATTTTACTGAAATAGGCAAAAGTTCACGTTTGCTTTGGATTGCGTAGAAAATTGGACAGTGAATAATACAAATGCTTTTCTTAGATTAGATTAGAAAACTCAAGATGTCGCAACATATCTAAATATATTCACATATAATTTATATCATTACACATATTGGATCACTTTATTCCTTTAATGCACATCTCTAATATCAATACTCATAACTGCTTGCTCTATATCAAATGTCCTCTGTTCATCAATTCATTAAATGGGTTTAATGTCTCCAGCAGTGGCTCAGTCAGTAGGGGCTTGGACTGGGAATCGTTGGGTCGCCGGTTCAAGTCCCCAAACAGACTTGAAATATGGAAAGTGAACTGCTGCATGGAGAGGTCCCAGTTCACTTCCTGGGCCCTGCTGTGGTGCCCTTGAGCAAGGCACCGGACACCTCCAATCCCCCCTCCCCATTGCTCCCCGGGCGCTCCGCGCTAGCTGCCCACTGCTCCTAGTACTAGGATGGGTTAAATGCAGAGGACCAATTTCACTGTGTGGGCTCTGCTGTGTGCATGTATGTGACTAATAAAGAGGGTTTCATCCTCCGATTCTTCTTCTTCTTAACGTCATAGGAAGGATAGATTTAGGTTTCTTTAGTAAGTTTATAAACATTCTTAGAATTTATTACCCTGAGGTTTTTGGTTCGGCTTATCTCCGTCAGCATTATTACGAAAAAAAACCCAACAGGCTTGATTTATATCAAACTTGGTGGAAGCGTGAAGCATTGGCTAGTGAAGAAAACATCACATTTTTAAGCGGATCTGATAATGGGCTGGATTGCCTTGAAACGGTTGCATTGATTCTCTGTAGAGTTATCATGACTTGCTGAGTACCGCCAAAATTCCGGTTCAGAGACGTGCCCCCCGGAGCAAGTGAAGAAGAGTTGAAACAAACAGAATTGATAGGTACGGCTACACGTTGAGTGACTGGTTGTTGAATTGCAATAGTGGAAAAGGCCTTGAACTAAAAGAGTCCTTGCACAATGTTAAGCCTTTTACTCATGATAGGGCCACCACACAGAGGAGTAGTTCTTACCAATGCTTGATTTTTATATGTGGCATTCAAAGGTTGTAAATCCGATACCTACTGCACCCTTTTTCTTCCTCTTACCTACCTGCATAGCTGCCTGCCAATCCACAGGTCTGTTGGTTTTGCCAGTCATTTTAATAATCCCACTGTAACTTCCCTCTCTCTCTGCGACTGTATTCTCTCCCTCAGAAGTTGCTCATCTTCAACAAGTTTGTTTCCCCTGGAAACCGACCAAAATGGTTCCTGTGGTGTCGGGATGAGTTCCCATGACGACCGTATGAGTTTTTTGTTCCCGTGGTGATGCGGAAGTTATTCAAGTTCTTTGATTTCCCTAGGGACCAGACGGAGAAAGAAAAACACTGATTTGGGGAAAGAATGGGAAAAACTGCAGTAAAAAAGATGGATAAAGAGAAATAGATTTGAGAGGAAGAGAGGTGGAGATAAACTAAAAAAGAGGTAGAGGGAAAGAGGACTGCTGGCATGTCTTGAGGATATAAATAGATTGTTGTTTTTTTTTGGTTTTCAGGACCAGTGGATTGAACAGTCCTGCAGCAATGTTAAGTTTAATGCCCGGTTTAAGTGCCACACAATCTGCTCGTCCACCCATCCGTCTACATCCAGCCATCCGTCGGTTCTTTGGTTTTTCTTGCTTGTCATTCTTTTCTTCTTCCAAAACTATAGGACCCAGGGATCTGATTTAGATTGTTGTTTTTTTTGCTTTTTCAGGCTCAGCGATTTGAACTGATTTGGGCCTGGGGCGATCTACTGGTATCAAGTTTACCTGCAACTCTCCATCATGATGAGAATAACCTTTCTTTCTTTTAGAGAGAAAAACACCTTTTGAAGCGTAAGTTATGGTTAAATGAAAGAATAACAAAGTCAATTCCTTTATTTTTCAAACTGCTATGTGATACCATGTTGTACGCCATCAGTGCACAATAGTTGTTGATTTAAATTACAATCCCACGCCTAGATACAAGTGAAATGTTACTTTGGCAAGATGTGATCACTTTTGAACTCTGTTCTTTCTTCAGTATGCTAAAACATTATTGGCAACATAAAACATGTTTGTTTCTATTAGTTAACTGCAGCTAGTATAAAAGAAATGACTTGCAGAAAACAAAAGGTCAGTGTCTGACAAAGAGACGCTACAAGCTAAAGACAGCAGAAAGAAAGAAAGCCGAAGGAGGAGTTTTTATTGTAAAGTATTGTAAAAGTAAGTCAAGTCGTCTATGCCTTGAACTTCATTCCAACAAAGCCATAATTACGAGAAATTGGGGTCAAATGGATGCTTCAGTGCTTTAATTTCTGTAATACTTTATTGATTGCTCACACATTGATTTGGTTGAATAGACTGCCGCTGAGGCCGAAGCCCATACTGTACTGGGAGGTCCAATCTGACAAAATGAGTAAGTGTAGGTGGATCGTGGGCGTGAAGGGCCATGCATTTAGGCAATACATTTTTTTCCATGAACTTCTAAGAACCGCAAAAGTTAGTAGGGCTGCATGATCTGGAAAATATAAACAATAAACAGTGCCTTACTTTGATTTCAAGCTGTACACCTGAAGATATGTACAACTTGGTTCACAGAAAAGGGTCTGTCAAAAGTGTGTTTCTTTTTAATTTATGAAGAAACAGGTTTCTCCAAGCTTTGATTATTTGGAATACTCTTAAAACATGTTTTTTGCTTTGGTTATAAATCCAGTGAGAAGTTTAGTCATTTCCAACAGAGACTATTTGCAACCAGCGGAGTCGGATCTCACTTTTCTTTTTAAGAAAAAAAAGAATAAGAATCGTTGATTTTACCCAAACATGTCTTGATTTGAATCCCTGTTAATGCAGAACCTCTTTGGAGTTTGATATGCAGACTTACCCTTCACATTTCTCAATTGCACACACAACACATTCTAAATGAAGCTTAAACCAAAACAAGCCTGCACCAAAAGCATCCTTTCGCCAGGTAATCTCCAGCGCATGCTATGAGTGTGTCTTGTCTGTCAAGTATCAAATACGAGTATATAATTCAGCTCTTTCATCCAACAAAACAAATACTCTGATAATTAGGCCAGTGAGAAAACACACACACACACACACACACACACACACACACACACACACACACACACACACACACACACACACACACACACACACACACACACACACCAACACCTACAGGCTGATTGAAAGTACGCTCTTGTATACACCCAGAGGCTCTTGTGCACCTGGTACTGCAGGAAATGAGATCAGACACACACACACACACACACACACACACACACACACACACACACACACACACACACACACACACACACACACACACACACACACCAAAGTACCAAAGAATTGTTGTGTTTACTGACTCATTTTTATTAATTTCTCTAGAGCAGTGACAATTTAAAAAAGACTGATTTAACATCTCTTTACTTCTTTATGTTCGGATGGAAAAAGTTTTGCAGGTTTGTGATTTACCAATGTCTGCTTTAATCATCTGCTGTTTGGAAATAGATGTTGGTGTGTTGGTCAGGTCGGTCCAGTAATTGCCAGCTGACTTTTTATTTAGTGTTGGCTTCTAAAACAGACTGCTGAATAGAGGCTGGTTTATGAACTGGATGTGGGACTTTGTGTGAATTATGAACAGGTTACAGCTTCATTTTATCACATGAATTATTCATAAAACACAAAAGCAAACCCCCTTTCTGTTTTTTTTCATTTGCTTGCTCACTTGTTTTTGTGAGGTTTAAACTCCCTCCCACTCGATGCAACACACAGCGCCGTCTGCTTCTTCGAAAGTTGGTTCCACATTTAATATTAAATTGTGACAACCAATTTCACCCACAATGCTGAAAGAACATGAAACCTGTCCTCGTCCAAGAGTATATTAATATATTTTAAGAAGGTTTTTGTTTTAATAGTGTACCAGCATTATTGCCAAATGGTTAACGCTTTTTATTTGATAAACATTTTGAGAGACTTTGGAAAGAAATCTGTTCAACAGATCTGCAGTGTGAGTTACATTTGTTTTTTAGCATCAAGACATGATAGAATTCTGTAAATAACATCAATTGACACAAGTATAATAAGGATTAGATCATTCTTCAAGAGATGCCACTGATTTTGTTTGAATTTGTTTATTAAGGAGTGCAGATTCAACAGACAATACAAACATGCTTCATATTTGCTGGTTGTTGCATTGTGTTAGAAAACATCTTGGTACAGGAAGTTGCATTTCAACCCCTCTTTTTGTTTAATACAATAAAACAGACAGAAAAAAAAGCAGATTTTATTTATTAAAACGCTGCGCCCAGTAGTAACGGCCCTGCTTTGCATTTTAGCGACTACAGGATCCGAGTTAATCGCCTGCATTATCTGCAGCCCGTTATATTAAAGCAACCGTCAGCACTGAATGAGAATTAGAAGCCTGCTACCTTAAGTTTTCCACACTGCTCCTTGACAATAACAAAAAAACGTGTGCGAGGAAAAGATTAAAAGGATCTTCAATAGATTTATTTGTTTCAGACATTTGCAAATCCAGGCATTCTGCCAACTGCGAACCTGACCTCAAATTGAACAGAGAAATCAGCTATAATCTGATATTGACAAGAACCAATGGCAGTTTTGGAGCTAAATGTTGAAATATCTTCATCCTCTGGTAGAAACTATGTGACTCGTTACTGTTACTATCTTAGTGACACTTCTAAGGAACAAGGTACAGAAAATAACATTACACAAGCTTCAAATGACTGAGACTGGATACGTCAACATCTTCACTCTCAGGAAACGCTCCTTTGTAAATGTTCCTATTATAAGATATCAAGGAAGGAATAGGATTTAATAGAGAATTATCTTTTGCTAAGAAGTCTTCATTTTGAGAAGTGCTGTGAGGCTGTAAAAGAGTTCAATTATCGGAATAATGCAGGCTTTTAAACACCTGCATTTGAATTATCCAGAGGAAAGACGAATACAAACAACACGTCTTACAACAGCAAGGAAAGGAGGGGAATCTTCTCTTGCAAAAATCATTATGTTGTGTTAATAAAGGTGGGAGAGGGCAGGTGCGAAGAGCTCTATTATTCTCTCTCGGCTGTCTCTCTGACACGCATAGCGCCCTTTTCATTTATGCTCTCCACCGTCTCTGATCATGGGTCATTATACGCTCTGTTTATGATAATTACGAGTGAAAAATAAAGGCAGACCCAGACATTATGTGACTTTGCACACACACACACACACACACACACACACACACACACACACACACACACACACACACACACACACACACACACACACACACACACACACACACACACACACACACACACTTACAATGCTGTCTCTTGTTTAATAATTATGAGGAAATATTAGAACATACAGTTCAGGTTCAGATCAATAACTAATCAGAGTATGACCTACACACACACACACACACACACACACACACACACACACACACACACACACACACACACACACACACACACACACACACGCACACATAGGGCAGGCTTTTTTACCCGTGTTTCTCATCATATCACTTAGTGTGTAGGTTGAGTATCTCAGTACTCTGACCCCCATGGGATTTCTGCTCTCTGCTCTCTGCCCCCCCTCTCCCCCACCGTCCCACAACACTACACCTCTTGCCGCCCATTAATTACCAAAGTCAAAGGTGCAGCATTTAGGATCAACACATTACCATAACCACATTCATTTTGAATTGCCAGCATAATTACTCCGAGTAAAGTATATTATATTTGTATGTCATTCTGTATGACAGAGTAACTCATTCTAATTCATGAAATACAAGGATTCTGTTTATTTATGATGCTCACGTTATAAATTATAAAGTCAATAGAGTTTTTTAATTAAAAAAACACATTACATACAGGGCGCCCCTAATGATTCATATGTCCCTGGCTTGCAGTTCCAGCAGCATTTGGCAGCTTCAGAATAACTCCAACGGCAAGTGGCGTCATTCTGCCTCTGCTCATTGCTTCAGCCACCTGTTGCCCTCATGTCAGATCGACTGCTGCAAAGAATGAGCGAATACATTTTTGACAGGTGGTCACATCTGCCCCTGGGCGCCTTATTTATTTATTTATTCAATCTATTTTCACTGGTCTGCCGCTTCTCCGTGCTCATTTATTAGTTAACCTCGGTTTTGATTCATGCAGTCAGCCATGTCGTTGTCACCCAGGGTTCAGGCAAGGGAGGATGTATGAGGAAAAGTTCACAAAGTTCCAAAGATGTTTTCTGTTTCTAATCTTCTGGAGAAACAAAGGCCACTTCACATACACTTGACGTGCATTAAGGAGAGAAGAGCAAAATAGGAAAAATCTTTCTAACCCTGTCTCCTAGGAAACAAATCACAGTTTGGTTTTACACTTACATCACAAAGGCTGCATTAGCTTATAATACTAACTAATGAAATGGTGTGGTTCTTTTTTGTTGAATACCGAACTGACAATTAAAAGTCAGCAATATGCTACCTTCAGGTGATGTCAGAAATATCACAATTAGCAGGTGAACGCAACTAAACAACGTGACAAATGGTGCATTTATGTTTTCATACACATGGTTTGGCAGAGATGGAAATATATCTCACAACTTATGATATGCTAAATGCCTTATAATACCGACCTATCACTTATTGTTAAGCATGTGACCTACAAATATATATTTGATGTCAATTTTTCCTCCATTTACACCACTTCCTGCCCGAGGTCCCTCGTTCTAATTCAATATGGCTAAGTTTATCAGTACGCTGGTCGCAGCTGATCCCACTTGCTTGAAGTTTGTTTACTCCATTGGCTACATAGTTGGCATCCGGTTTGTACGTGTGAGTGTGTGTGTGTGTGCGTGTGTGTGTGTGTGTGTGTGTGTGTGTGTGTGCGTGTGTGTGTGCGTGTGTGTGTGTGTGTGGGAAAGCGAGAACCGATGAGAGTTCAGGGGTCTGTCCGTCTATATAAAAGTTTCCCTGCAGAAAAAGGACTGCTTTTAATTGTGTCTGGAGGGTGTGTTGGTTTTTGTCTGGCTGACCTCCCTGAGTGCATGCAGATGGTGTCGTGAACAACTGAGGCCAGCGGGGCTCACATCAGCCTGTTTGGCCGGCTTTCTGTTTATCTTTTACCGTGTTTATCTGTTTACCGGGATAATTTAGATAGATGCACAGAGCTCTGACCCCTTCTGCATGCAACACCTGGGGGATGCATTGGAATGCTGAGAGCCGGGCATTATCACCCAACATCAGCGACAGACCCCGTTAATGCTCTTTTGGCTAAGTGGGACCAAATCCCTGTAACAACATTCCATATTAATGCCTTTAGTGGTGGAAAAAGATGTTTAACAATCCGTACTGGTGTAGGGTTTATAAAAATGTTTGGCCATGTCTACTTAAAAGATAGATGAATAACCAAATGAAACACAAATTCTCCCAAGTGATAAATAAACTATCATACTTCTTATTATTCTGTTGAATATCTTTGTTAAAGAATGCCACAAAAAATGATGTGCATATTTGCTATTTGTTGTATTAGTTCTGCAGGTTGTTCTCCTATCTTGAGGTGCATTCAGGTGAACTTTCCATGTAAGGATAGCAGTTGTCAGGTTTTGACATCACATGAATGCAGCATAAATGCCCTATCTTATCTGAAATTGCACTGTAACTTTTAGTCATCTATTTTTATACCTGTGTTCATGTTTATTATACCTGTGATGTATATTATCTTTGCTGTTTATAATGTGTTTCTGGTGCACTTAATGTCCTTTATTTTTGTAAAGCACTTTGAATTGCCTTGTGTTGAAAGGTGCTATATAAATAAACTCGCCTTGCCTTGCCTATCTCACAATGTTAGAGAAAGAAACACAATTTATTTTGCGTTAATGTGAAACGGCTCCACTCCAAAAGTAGTTTTTCTGTAAACCTGCTCATAACAAAAGACAAATTAAGACAAACATAATCAGCTAGATGCCTTTCCAGGATTGGGATTTCATTAACTACTGAAATCTGGAAGAAACTTAAAAAAGCAGAGATTAGAGATGAGGAGAAAAAGATGAAGAGAAGATAGATTGCACTGAAACACACTTTGGTTGTACTCTGTCACACATGTCTCAGTGCGTTTCACACAAGCCACAGGTGACCACACATTTTATCACCCTCTCTGTCGCTCCTCACACCATCACACACGCACACACATCCTCACTCGTCCGTACACACTCAGATCTTTTTCCTTTTATTTTACCTTAACCACTCATCACAAATCC
Source organism: Eleginops maclovinus (assembly GCF_036324505.1). Classification (NCBI taxonomy): domain Eukaryota; kingdom Metazoa; phylum Chordata; class Actinopteri; order Perciformes; family Eleginopidae; genus Eleginops; species Eleginops maclovinus. Next base: position 7,817,822 of record NC_086358.1, read on the forward strand.
CCTTTCCTTTCCATGAATACTTTTTCTTACACCTAATAATGTCCTGGTATAAAGAGCTTCTCAATCTCTCTTTCTCGCTCTCTGTGTGACTGTGAACGTGTGTGTGTGTGGATGTGCAGGTGAGTGTGTGTGGCAGTATCTGTGTGTGTTTGCAGTTAATAATTGAAAGATGTCCTACGGGGTTCGGAAAGCAGTGTGAGTTACCGTGTCCCTTTCCTGTCCCTTTCCTTAAAAGCATTTATTAGGATACAAAATATGAGCAAATATAAATCTAAAATCTGCTACACATTAGATACTGTTTTGGATGTATAGGTATTTATGGAAATTGTTCTTTGATAACTTCATTCCCTTGTGCTGCTGCATGAAATTGTAATTCCCCTGGTGGATGTATAAAGGCATATCTTATCTTCAGCACTGTAGCTATTTAAACCCGGGTGTTGTACTGTATGCATCTCTTATTGCTCTTTCTACGATTGCTTGGTAAGGTTTACCTGAACATCAGGGGACAAAAAAACCCTGTGCTATATGGTGAACATGGCTGTAAGGTAATAAATGTCCCACAGACCGCCCCGATGAAACAGGGTTAATTAATCCAACACAACAGTCGGAAAAAGTAATGAGACGTGATGACTTTTAGTATGTTTATTTACAAAATACCACAACAGTAAAAAGTGACTAAAAGGATCTGCGTCTTTTAGCAGGGCTTCAGCATCCTGAAAGACACACTTACACATTTATTTACAATAGAAAGCAGTAATTCATTTTACACATGATTTCATGCCCCACCTTTGTGTGGCTTTAAGTTGAACCCACAAACAAACAAATAGATCAGCACAAAAAGGCTGCAGCTTGAGCCATCCTGCTGTTTGCCGACCGGGACTTTTTGTAGGGTTCATCCATCCAGACACTCCCCTGTTGTAGCAACTCTCCTTCATGAAGTTTCTAATGAATAAATAAAACAATCTTGATTCATTAATCAAAAGACTAACATTAGTGAAAACAAGTCATTGGCTTTACTGATTTATGCACTATCGATAGGAGTAAAAATGTGTCCAGTGCAAGAAGAACTCCACGATGTACTAGTCGCGATTTCATTTTTGCAGCAACAAGGAACCAGTGTCCATGTCTGCACTGTTTCACATCCTACCCTAGCATGCTCAAGCGTAGCCAGTTAGCTATGTGCAAATGAACCATGTTACCTTCACTGCGCTTTACCGCCACGCCCGGAGCTCACCGAGCGAGCACCCGGATGCAAATAACACTGTTGACTGTTTACAACCGGGTGTAAATAGCGTTGTTGACTGTTTACACCCGGGTGCAAATAACATCTGCCTAACTTTATATATCTATATCTATATAATTTAGTTTCCCAAGAACTATGGGCTCATTGTGTTTATCTTATTGTTTTCTTCCATGTTGTAGTTTTTGTTTCTTTTCCCAATGCAAATGTGCCCTTCAAAAGATTCAATATGCATCAGGGTTTGTTTTAATTAAACCAAACAGATGAGGTTTAAAACAATCTTAATGTGCTTCTTTTCCTCTCATCTTTTTGCTTACATTCACTTAACTTTATGTGTAGTTATTTGTCCAGGCTGCACTGTGGATTTTGATATATTTGCTAGTTAAGCTGTCTCCCAACACAACAAGAGAAATTACTTCTCACTACTGAAATGTTCCTGGGTCATGTGTGCAGATTATGAATCAGTGGTCACACACATCCTCAGGAGTGACAGGCAGGATGTTTCCTCGATATAGCAATCACAGAACACTAACCTGAAAAAAGTGGGTCTCATGGCTGATACGTCAAACGAATGCTCAGGAGGATTTACGACAATACCAAATGTGTTGCCTGAAGCTAACTGTCAGGATAAAAATGAAATATGTCATGCTTACAAATGTGTTCAATAACAAATCAAATTGCTGTCACAAGCAAGCAAGTTGAGAAGTAATAAACCAAGTGTATGTGTAACCTACAATTATTTTTTTCCACAACAATGAAATTGTCAGAAATCTGTCTTTTTCTCTTGAAGTACTGTAACTGAGAGCAACTGGAATACCTTAGGGAAAATCCTATAGTAACTTTATTCCTGGGGTAAGTCCCTTTTGTTGTTTGTATAAATATACCTTTATACAGACAATCCTTTTTTGTATTCTATTTGTAAGTAAGGAGAAAAGTGTAAGTCAGAGACAGAAGGCCAGAGAGAGACACACATCATTCATGTCTTGTGTCTCTCCTTGTTAAATGCCATCTATGCTTAGGTGAGGACCCTGCTACTCAAGGCAAATGTTTTCCCTGTAAATTGAATTAAATAAAACCTACCGTAAGATCCTGTGAAGAAATCCTCTAATCACAATCCTGTCCTTGTATTGTTAGGGCCATGCACCCCTGCAGTGTGTCAAAAATATCCCCTTATTAGTATGAAACAGCAATCAAATCAAAGCACCTTCATGTAGTGACTCACGTTGCACAGGAAAGTCAATGGAACACGTTAGGCGCACGGTTTCTTACTAATTACTGTGACCACCTACCAGAGTTTAATTTGTCCCGCTACAGTTTTATATGGGAAGGGGCCCTCTGGTCCCGGTGCTAACAGACTGATACGTTACATTTTGCTCTCAACATGCACTAGAAGAATGCATTCAGCTAACAACATGCTTGTACAGGGGAGCGTCAGATACTAAAGCTGTTTCCACTTTGCAGAACACAGGAGTTGCTGGTCCACTGCTGGGTTGATTGATAAGTTAGTTAGCGTTAGTGAAACGTCAGTTCTCATCCGAAAGCGCTGTGAGAATATACTTACATGGACTCTGAAGCTCCTGGCTTTTTATTTAGTCATATTTTACCAGTGTATGCAAAGTATGCAGTTAAAACGATGTATGCTTTGGGTTCATGTGCAAAGGCTCATTGTCACCAGTTTTGGCAATTCCTCTTCCCACTGAGGCATGATGCAGTAAAATGCAAAATACCTCAAGACAGTGAAATTGCTAAAGCCACAAAAAATAGAGGTTAGATTGCAGTTTTGCCAGTAGGCTGTTCCATGCATAATTGCTTTGAAAAATGGCAGAATTATCCCTTTAACTGGAAAAAGACTTTTTGCCCCGCTGTTGTATGCGGCTATATGCATGCACGCAAGTGTGTGCTTCCAACTGCGTGCATACTGATGCTCAAATCTGCTCGTGTGCCTGTTTGTGGGACTTGAGAGTATGAATTATTTACTAGTAATATCTCATAAGAAGCATATTACACAGACTGCACAAGACAAAGCCCTCCTGAACCCCATCACGGACTATAATCATAGCCCTGAGCTGCAGAGAGGGAGCTGGGCAGAAGGAAATAAAAGTGTCGAAAGAGAGTGAAAAAGGTGGAAGGAAATTATATCTCCTCAGTCTGAGTGTCACTTTGTCTGTCTCTTCTGTTTACCCACTTGCCTGTCTCTCTATTTGCCTACCGCCCTATATCTTCAACTCCCTTTTGTATAAATCTCAATGGCTATGTGATTCTCTGGGTTCATTGATTACAATTGTTTTATCATACTAAAGTAGTTGCCAGTTTTAGGCGCCATGTTGGATGTTGTAATCCATCTGTCCATCCTCCTATCTGTCTTCATCTCCCATGGCATGTGACAATCTTTCTGACGGATGAGTAATGTGTGTTTCACAGGTCACAACATCACTAATCATCTGTAGATGAAGACAAACTGGCCTCACACTAACAACTGATCTGACTGACCAACCCCCTTCATCTAACAATCAATCAATTAGGGTAATTCTCATTGATCTGATCAGTGTTGCAGTCCACATATCAGATAATGACACAAGTGTGAGCTGCTATTCTTTATCATCAGAGGAGCTGTTTTTTTTTCTTATCTTTTGGTATCTGTCATAAGCTGATTGCTTCAGCTGCTACACAATCACGTTTCCTGTCTTCTTCACCTACTATCCTTTCCTTTGTTGCTATTTTCCCTTCTTCGTCCCTCTCTCTCCCATCTGTCGGATGAATGATTTTAAGTGGTTCAGGGGTCGAATCATCACTCACCGTCCCTCTGTGAAACATACCGGCCCAACACCAATGATTGATATCTTGTATATGGCCACTCCTTCACTCCAGCCATCAATCCATCAGGCATCAGGCCTGAATGCATCACTCAGACACACAGTGATCCACAGCTTTAAGATGGAGGCAAATAGGGAAGTTGAAGTTAGGCCGGTTTATTTCCACAGTATTTCGGTCAATCTTTCCATAATAGCACAGCACATATACAGTTCACAATGATAACAGTTGAAGACTAAAAACAAAACAACTAAACACACTTTTTTTTGGTCAAATAATTATGCTTTTTGATGCTTCAAGATGACTCCTTTTAAAGTTAGAATCAGGCAAATGGATCTTATATGTGTCCTTCAAGACCAAATACATCATTTAATAATAAAAATAGTTAATATAAAAATATTATGTGCCTAGTAAAAGTCAACCTAATGTTTACTTGATGTATTTTTAAGATACGTTTTTTCTTGTAATGCCAAAAAAATAGTTTTTCCTAGTCAAATAGTACACTGCTATAAAATAAAATCAAACAATACACATTTCTTTTATTTCAAGCATTCCCTTGTTGGGATTAAAACATGTTAGACTTTTTGTTTCAAGTTTCACAACAAAAGGATTGTAGAAACTGGACTTAATATACGGAAAACATCGATTCTAATGTTAGCTTAACTCTAAAATACCACCTTTCAAGACCATAACGTACGCTTATTATGACAAAACCTCAAAACTAAACAAATTAGATCGCTAAAAATATACTCGTTATTGTATTATATAAGTTATATGTGTAGATTTAGTTCCTGGAATAAATGTTAAGATCTTTATGTGCCTTAACCCTCCGTTTAAGATAAACAAAATAACAGCTTATTATTTTTACGATACCACCAAATGATACTCATCACTAGCAGCTAAAGCAGGGGAAGTTCACAGCATAATAATCCCTGAGCAGGATTTTTGTTATCTTTGCGATCAACAAACATCCCTCTATCATTAATACGTCCATCCATTTAATTGTTTAGCCCCCCCATCCACCTCACTATGCAAAGAGAAAAGTCTTGTCTATGAAACCCTCTGTGTGCTACTGTGCCTTCGAGGAAGGAAAGACAGAGGAAATCGCTGATTGAAGATTATCTTTCTTATCTTACTTATCTTTAAAATCTGGTTAAGTCTGCCTAATTGGGTTTTAATTTGGTCAAATCAAGATTCTGACGAGAATTATCCCCAATTAACCCATTTAACTCGAGCCTAAAGCCTCAGAGAGAAACTCTTGATTTAGTTTAAAGATTTACATGACGTGATCAGATTTGAAACTCTATTGGCCTAAGAGTCTACTTTTTTCTCAAGCACTATAGAAAAATAATTGGTCAGCTGTCAGTTTTTTCAATAACAAACCTAAATGAAACATAGGGAAAAAACAAATGCACATTATAAGTTTCACCCAATTGATTTATTTTCATTCCCACAGACCTGGTGTTATGAAAAGACTCATCGATTTCCTGCTGAGCAAGGTTTGGTAGCTCAACATTACCCACCAAATATCAGCAGTAGCAGTAAAAGCACCCTATATTCTTCTCCTCTAACATACACTCTTGACAATATGTAACTGTCATCCATCATCAAGGAAGCATTTTCTTTTGTTTCTAGAAATTGCTACCTTTTTTCCTTTGAGGAAATGGCTTTGATAACTAGGAAGCAGGTTTCCGGAGTCAGTAGTGTTCAAATTGATGCTGTCAGCAGAAACCACATCGTTTCATTTTAGGAGTGCTGCTTAAGTTTTCTGTGAGCAGCGTTTCAAAAGCATTACCACAGAGTGTGCTCTCCAAATGTATCCCTCTGTCTGTCTGCTGTGTCTGTGTGTCTGTGTGCCTGTCGTGCCTGTGTGTCTGTGTGCCTGTCTTTCTGCTGTATCTGTGTGCCTGTGTCTGTGTGTGTCTGTGTGTCTGTGTGTCTGTCTGTCTGTCTGTCTGTCTGTCTGCTGTATCTGTCTGTCTGCTGCAAATGTGTGTCCCTCTCTGCCTGCCAGTTTATCTGAGTGTCTGTAATGCAGCTCAGGTTTGAGCAGGGGGGATTAGAACCTACAACCATTTCTCCTTTAATAGGATTTGACAGTAGGGCCAGTTATATTTTGAGTGTGTGTGTGTGTGTGTGTGTGTGTGTGTGTGTGTGTGTGTGTGTGTGTGACAGTCAGTGGTGCTAAGGTAACTCCCAAGTCACATATGATGTCAAGCCTGAGGTTGTCAATATCCTAATCCCTGTAGTGTGAGTGTTAGTGTGAGTGTGTGTGTGTGTGTGTGTGTGTGTGTGTGTGTGTGTGTGTGTGTGTGTGTGTGTGTGTGTGTGTGTGTGTGTGTGTGTGTGTGTGTGTGTGTGTGTGTGTGTGTGTGTGTGTGTGTGTGTGTGTGTGTGTGTGTGTGTGTGTGTGTGTATCCATGCATGCTGCTGCTTGTGTGTCATGTCTAGGACTTTCCATGTCATAATCCCCATGGGATAAACTCTGTGTTTGTGTGTGTGTGTGTGTGTGTGTGTGTGTGTGTGTGTGTGTGGTGACTGTTAAAGAGGGAACAGAGGGTCTGAGACGGCCTCAAACTCAATCCTCACAGGATATCCTCTTAGTGCATCAAATGGCGAAGACTAGAAAAGACATGGTGTGTGTGTGTGTGTGTGTGTGTGTGTGTGTGTGTGTGTGTGTGTGTGTGTGTTCCTCAGTGATGTTGCTATACTGTGAAAACCTCATACTTCTAAAGATATACTTTTCACGTGCTGCTTCTGGTTTTGTGATGTTGCATTTTCAAGATGACCCAACAGGGTTTTCTAGATTGTTAATTGTCCTTGAGAAGTAAGACAATGTTATCAACACACAAAGAAACACCCAGTCCTTGGTTTTCCCTAGACAGGCAGGGTATATCATTTGTATCTGATAATTATACAAGCTGTCAGTCGATTAAAAAGTGAGTAATATTTACCTTTGAAATGTAGTGGTGAAAATCCTCAAGTGCCTCATATCATCATCAGATTGTTTCGGTTGTACTGTAGAAGGGGAACATTTAAAGGAATTTAACATATCAATTGTACAACACTGGAGCAAAGGAGCTTAGTACATTTCACAATTGGTGTCTCTTCCTACCTCATAAACGAATCTGTCTTGTTTGAGAACACTTCATTTTGTGTTTGACTATGATTGGAGTTGCACATCGCTGTTAAACCCCTCAGTCAAAGTGTTTAGTATCTGTGTCGCTGTCCAAGGTGCTGAATTCTTTCTGTCTTAAGATATTTTGAGGTTTTAATAACTATATCCACACTAGTTATTGTGTTGACTATCCAAAATACACATTTGATGGAAAACTCAATTGAAAAGTAAATTCAAACCTTAGATGACTGACAGTTTTATAATTGAAAATGTTGCTTTTTGAGAAGACATTAATGCCCACGTCATATTCAAAGAGGATGCCATAGAGAGCATACAAGGTGAGGGCTTTCTTTAATAATAATATTACGGCGTGTGATTGTGAAGTCAGGTAAGCTTCAGACACTGAACAAAATGCACCAATGGTCAGGGGTTTTTCTAGGAAAATAAAGTAGGAGGTTGCTTACGTCACTTCCGATCAAAAATAACGTCCCCGCCCGCGGCGAAGCAGGAAGTAATAGTTTCTTCATGTCTTAAAGCTGCAGAGTTATATTTTGCACATCAAACAACAAATAAATACCAATTTACAGTTTCTTTACTTCCTCTACAGAAAACAGGACAGTAAAAGAAATGATCTAATTCAGAAATCACAGTTTCAGCGTAAGCCTGCTGCCTGCCACTCGGTCCATGTTCACACAAGGTAGAATTCAATTACAGTCCATTACCGCCTGGAACAGATATTGTGATGGTGATTAATCTGCTTAGATGTTAATAGCTTTCCTTATGGAACGTTTGTTCTCGGAACACGGCGGTGTACCTAGTTCAATAATGCACAGGGAGCTGGTTTATACAAGTCATTATACATCAAGTATTCCTATCCACAGCACGTAGGATGAGAGGCTTTCTTGAGGTCAAGTAGCATGAACAGAGGACTTTCTATTAAAAGAAAGTCTATCTTGTCGCCTGAAGCAAGAACAGAGAGTGATGCGTGCTGAGCTTCCTGCATCCAAGTCATTTGCAAGGGCGCAACACAATCTAGGTGCGTTGAGCACACGCTTTCCTCTCACTTTCATTTTCCTAGCCCAAAAAGGAATGGCTGACATAGTCCCACTGCCTGTCTCTGTTGACTGGTTCCCTGTGTGAGGCTTGCTACGCCACATCATTATCCAGGCCACCTGCTAGCTTGACGACAGATGGTAGAGGCTTACCTTGTGCACCCCCGACTGACAGCTCAAGTCATGAGAGCAGACGTTTGTCAATGACAACCACAACAAACCCTGCATGACACTTGTACGCCCAAGCACGTTCCATATGTGGCTCACTGGTGCTAAATTTGTGAGTTCAGGATTAGTGAGAGGGAGAAGGAACACTGAGAAATGAATACAATTCAGAAATATTTTAGATGTCTTGATTTCAGCTCAGGATCACTAACTGTGTTGACAAAAGGTTAATACTGGCATTTTTAAAGGTTAAATGGAGAGGTTGTTGAATTGTTCTGACAAAGCCTCTGGCATTGCACCTCATGTTACATTTTTCGTACCAAAATAAATAATAGATTTTTGCTTGTAGGTAAAAACATTTAAAAAAGTCAGATTATGTCGATTACAAACACTTTAAATAGGAAAAAGGTTGAGCCATTATAAGTGCAATGACTTTTAACCCTAAAGCAAAAGACAGCGTGCAGTTTATTTGCACAACTTTCCAATGTACTGTGTTTATGTTGGCAGTGTGTAGAAACAACTGTTCCTTCACGTTTTATATCATTTCCACCAAAACCACTGCTTAAATTGTTTGACTACATTGTGACACAAGTCTTTATGTATAAATCAATAGCAGCTGAATTGACTCATGAACCTCCCAACACAAACAGACTTGAGATTAGAACTTTAACAAAGGATTTGAAACTTCTCCGATGGATTACATCTCGTGTTTGTGCAGTAAAGATAGGCTAATTCCATTTTGCACCAGATTGAAACTGATTATCACTTATAATCTCCTCTAATCTTAGAGAGACACACTCAACATGATCTCATCCGGATATTTGTTTCGTTTCATCCGCAGCAAAAATACTCGGCAACATTCTGCGTCTAAAAGGCTCAAATTGTTCTTTCCTGCATGTGTGAAAAACATCTCACAGCATTTCTGGTCTTTTTGTTAACAGCATAAATGCAGAATCATGTACTTTTTGCACCTGAATAAAAATCCTCCCCTGGCCATCTGAGTCCTTATACAGTAAATGAGAAAACGGTATATACATTAGTTAGGGAATTTGAACGTAAGACTTGCGGGGTGTAGCTGAATTAGCATTTGTGCGTATGTTTCTGTGTGTGCTGCCTCGTCTCTGCAGGCCTCGATCAAGGCATATTGTGCTGCCTGAACTCCGGCTTCTTAGATCTTCTTGCTCTTTCCAACTGTGTTGCAGAGTTATTACTCGTCTCCTGCCGCTTCCTTTCTGCTTCTATTTGCAAAATTCAAGTTTTAAATAATACTTCTCCAAAGTCTCCAAAGGCGAAAAAACGAACACAGATACACACACACTTCCAATGATGCCGTCTTCCCGCCTCGCACAAACACACTTACTCTTTCTCACTGTGTCTCTTTAATTCACAGGCAGTAGTTTACACATTTACACAAAGAGGGAAGCATACTTTCTGATTTGCCAAACATCACTCACATATTGCTTGCCTTGGGGAGAACAGTTTTTGCCTCATGCTCTGTATCGATGCTCGATAGATGTGTCTTATAAAGCTTAGCATGCTTTCAGTTTGAGCGTATGTATCTAACAGCCTCTCAGGGGGTCATTACTAATAAATAAAAGTTAGTCATTCCATTTTTTAATATTTAATTATGTTCCTTCATTGATGTTTTGTTGTTGTTGTGACTGCATAGCATGTGGGCAGGATAGAGATTGCTTCAAAGGTTGAAATGAATTTTTGGCAAGGAATTTTCTCTGGTTTTTCTTCTCTTTCTCTGTCTGTGGAAATGTGGAATACTCTATCTTCCTGTGTGTCTTTTTTATTTCACACTCAGTAGAGCTGAATGAATTGGCAGTCAGCACTTTTTTTTTAATGAACATTGTGATACGTATGGATCCGGCGCTATCTCTGTAATTACTTTAATTTAGGAATTATTGAAGAGGCCCACGGAAATCTGTCTCACCCCATCCAAAAACATTTGGGTTTTTTATCCCTTAAACATGTGCAAAGGAATGTTGTTCACAGAACATTAATTTGAGTTCTGCTCGAATGTTTCATTCAGCCAGCTAACTTACTAGACATGGCTTTAGTGCTAAACAAGTAATATTAAATAAACCAACATTCCAACATGGACGAGTCTAGAGCAAGATCCAAATCACAGGAGGCGCGGTAATTGTAAAGTAAAGATTCTGTACATTCTTCCAGAACTTTTTTTTGGACTTTCAGGTATTGCAAATTGTAGGAAATATATCCTATTATGTATATCTTATTCCTATTTTTTATTAATTAATTATATTAATACATTTTTATCTAGTACAGGCCAGAGAAATACACATGGGAGATTCCCATTTCACAAAAAAGTGAATTACATAAAAAAATATACAATGATATATATATATCTCTTACTCACAGTGAAGAACTTAAGCTACATGGCAGTAGAATCGACCTCAGTTGTAAGTGGGCTACAGCAGGTGTCTAGCCGGCTTTAATGCTTTCAAAGCTGTTTATACAAATAATCATTAAATAAAGAATGTTTTACTTGAAAGAAAGTTAGATAATACTACCAATTTGTGCTTATTCGGAGACAGTGTAATAAAGGTTTGAATGAAAAACAAAGCCATCAGCAGTCGGCAAAATTGTTAGTATTAACACCGGTATTGGACCAGAGTCTCTAAAATAAATACACTTTGACAAAAAATAAAGCATTAAACATAACCCCTTGCTTGTCTAAGCGTGTAAGCATCTCAAAGTTGAGTAATAATGAAATAATGTTTTCAACCGATTCATTAATCCAAGCATCTTGCTCGTTATAGCTGCCCAAATCTATTCAGTCCTCCGGGTCCACACCTCTCCTGGTGTGACCTTGCTGTTGATTGTTTGTTTCATTTAGAGTCTAATAAGTGATCCATGCGATGACTATATGATTACTAAATCTAACGAGATTGTTAATTGCTCCAAGGCATTTTAATAAAGGTTTTAATTGAAAAGCATCAAGTGCTGATAGAGAGAGGAGACCCCAGAGAACTTCAGCGCTGGATATAGACAAATCAGACTGTAGAAGTATTTCATTATCTTGTCATCTCAACTAATTAGTTTTCAATGAAGGTGTTTGTGGAAAACACTTGGTCAAAAATGGAACCGACCTGGGATAGAAATAGATATTTCATCAGATGGAGAGGTATTTGTTGTCCTTGCTGTTGTTTACTTCTTTATCAAAAACCAGCCCAAGATCAGGATGTGTTATCATATATGCGTAAAGATATTGGAGGTTGCTTTTAAACAGTACAAAACTCATCTTAGTCTTGGACCTCTTTCAATTTCCTGCCATGACCTTGCTGAATGACAAAGGAAAATATTGTTTTGAGAATTTCTTCTCTTCTCCACACATTCACACGTTGCCTATTCCTCTCTTGGTTTTTCCCTCCTTTATAATACTATTGAACACTCCATCCATAATCAAGATTATCATCACGGCTACCATGCCGGTAATGACCTAAGCAACAGATGAATGGTAAATCAATAAGCATTGACCTTGCAGCACAGTTGGACTGAGCTCCTCTGACTCATAGAACAATAACTTCATTATAGACGGAGAAAGTAATGGAGGATTTATTTTATGAAATTATACTCATAAAAAATATGTGGATTTCTGTGTTGTGGCAGTGGTGTGGCATATTGAGGGAAAGAGACAGATCTTTTACAGGAGGGCTCTAGTTCAAGCTCAGTTAATAGAACATTTGCTGTGCTGAAGCGTCCTCCTGGGGTCTGTTTTTTTCCCCCAAGTGTTGCCAAGCCTCGCTCAATATAATTAATAATGACCTTATTTTGTTTGTCCATAAAGATAGTGGGTCCCTTTTTCGGCTTCGTTCATTGACAAGTCACCACTTACCATCTCAGAAGGGAAAAAAGGAGTCATGGACTTTCTTCGTACCATTGAAATCCATTCACATAAGGCTCTCCTGCTGCCCCAGTGGTGCGGCTCAGTGGCCAAAAGTTAAGACGGGAGACTTTAGGCAGCTTCCAGATTGAATGAGAAACTGAGCCGAGAGAGGAGCAAGTGTTTGTTTTGGCTTAAAGACAGAGGCAACTACAGCCAAACTTCTGTGAGGCTTTACAGCCACAGTGATGCTGAGAGCTAAATGCTAATTTCAGCATGCTAATGTTGCCTCCATACCAATATTTTTACTTGCGATACAATACCTGCCTAATGTCTCTTACATCAGGAAAAGTAATGAAAAGATTGATGCAAAAACATGGTACTTAAAGATATGATATTTTATTAATAAATGCAATGAGAAAATGATTTCACAATTGAAATTGTATCCACCAATTCACAGACTTCTCTTTCCCTATGTAAGTCAATGCGAAAGAAACAAATATTTTTGGCCTCGTGACGTCTTGGTGTTTTCCTCCATCATCTTATCACATGATCTTCATCAGCACATTCAGTTCTCAACATTTTTTTCCAAGGTCATGACTACATTCGACCAAGTTATTATAAAAGCTGGCATTTTCAACAAACTCCCAATGGGTGTTTTTCCATCCACATAAACTGCTCAGAAACTTTGAAAAGAGATCCTCAGGTGTTGCCAACCAGGACAAACTCATCTTCTAAATCTGCAGCCATATAGTGCCAGAAGTGTCTGATGCCTGACTGACCATCCTGATCTCCTCTGTTTCTGTTGATGCTCATAAATCTGACGGGGGGGAAACTACTCACTGAAACACAAAAAAGACACAAAAGAGACACAGCTGAAGCCAGCAGAGTGGCTCTATTTCCCAAAGATAACATAATAGGAAGATTACATCACCTGAGCCAAGATAATGAACTGAACTAATAGACATAATTGAATTTTGTATCACCCTCAGATACAATTTCAACTTCACTACCTCCATTTACAATCTACCTCACGGCCATTGTATGAATTTAATGATTTGTCCTTCTCAGTAGCTTAATCTCTCAAGAAATCTCCTCTTTGCTGCTTTCTCTTATTCTTGTATTATCTATTAAATCTCTTCCTCTTTTTTTTGCCATTTTCTGTTATGCATGGAAAACACTCCAGTTCTGGCCATACAGAAACAAACACACATACACTAAAATACAAACATAGAGAAAACTTAAGGGCGGGTGTTAGGAGAGCTGTGGGTGTAGCCACTGGGTACGTGTGTGTGTGTGTGTGTGTGTGTGTGTGTGTGTGTGTGTGTGCAAACTTTCATTGGCCTGGTTTGTATCTGAAATCGCAATAACGCAGCCAAAGGCAAAACCCTAATTAATGACACATTCTTGAATTGCAGCATTAAAAGTACACCATTATTCTGTTTTATAGCCTTTAAGTGACTGACTTGACTGTGGAATGGCCATGGTTGAGGGCTTCTGGGAAATGGTGTTTGTTAAAGGCCACTAAACACAGAGTTATTAAACAAACTTAAATTGCCTTGCTTTGTTTAAATTGCCATTCCTATAAATAAACGGAACCCCACATAATAAAGTGTTTAGAAAGATTATGTTCAAAGGATTGATTTTCATTCATTTTTGTTCTGAATATAAACAGGATTTTTATCAAGTATGTAAGAGTGTTTATAGACAGTAGTTTATAGATAATTGCATTTTTTTTTTTTTTTGCACAGAAGTAGAGAGACCGTAAATAGACTGTACTTATATAACGCTTTATCAGGTCTTTTTGACCCCTCAAAGCGCGGACGGTGGTGAAGTCCGTAGGGGCTTGGCTTGGGAACTGGAAGGTCAATGGTTCAAGTCCCCGAGAAGCAAGTGCTACCAAGGTTTCCCTTCTGTGGGACGATTAAGGGTTGCTTTCTTTCTTCTTCTTCTTCTTAGATACGACGACTCATAACCCATTCACACCTTGCTCTAGGGAAGTTAACATTCATACACACTCACAAACCATCAGGAGCAACTCAGGGTTCAGTATCTTGCCCAAGGATACATCAACATGTTCTAACCTTCTAGTTGAAAGACGACCGCACTCCCTCGCAGCCACAGTCGCCCCATACAGCTCATATGATCAATATGTGTTTGCCACCTTTGAAATCCCCCCCTCCATGTGTTCTTATGTATTGACTTCATACCAAGACTCAAAGAAGGAGGAATCTGTATACAAGGCGGAGGTTAAGGCAGGGGACTGGGATAGAAAGTAGAGAAAAAGTGCAGGCTGGTAAAGAGTGAGAGAGGAGACGAGAAGAGGAGGACAGGCGACCAGGATGTGAGAGAGAGCAGATTGACAGAGGCAGTGAGATAAAAGGTGATTGACAGGCGATGAGACAGGTAGAGCGAGAGGAAAGACAAGAGTGGGGAGCTGTGGGAGACACAGAGACGGAAGAAGGAACTTAGTTTCTTCTTACCAATCCATACAAGTCAGAAGGAACTCTTTTTCAAGGCCTCTTTGAAGTTTCTTGTGTGAAATGTCACAAAAAATTTTAGGAGCTTGGATATGTCCCGGACTCTGTGTAACGTGAAAAGGTAAAAAACCTTACAAACAAGTTTTTCTTCAGGACAATGTTGAGTGGAGCTGGTAAACATGGCCAGCCAACCTCAAAAGTAAAAACAGCTGTTCATTACCTTGATATCTGAATGCCTCTCAAGTTTTCTGTTGAAAGGTATATTAATTTTCCAGCTCCACAATAATAGCAAACCTTGAAATGCAAATAGAGCACTAGACCTGTTTTGATTTATTGGGTACATTTGGTATTCCCTGTTCCAATCTTAACATGTCATGTTACTATAACGTGTATAAAATGCCAGATTCAGGATCTGATATGGCACAATTAGGTTTATCTTGTATTTATTTTCCGCCTTAAATACACAGTTGGGAAGCTAACCCATCCAGAGGGATATAGCCTGGTTAACTAATAACTGGAATGACCGTACCACTGTGAACTACAGCGATCAGGCATAGAGCTTTCCTTACAGTAGAACATTAATTAAGACGGTCTCTCACATACTGTAGCTACTCTTTCTACCACATACTGTAGAGTCCCTCCGCCCTCCTTTTAAAGTCATTTCCTCTCTGATCTCCCTTTATTGCCGACCTCAGCTGTCACATTATCACCGAAACGTAGAATATGAGTTTGACTGAGACTGTTCTTTGTCATTATACGTCTTTTGGGGCTCTTTAACTTTTCAGACCATTTTTAGATGGGATCCGGCCGAGAGTTTCAGGATGTTTTTTCTTTCCAACACCCAGGCTTAGATTTTATGGAAACTGTCACCTTTTTCAAAAGCGTGTTCATACGACCTATGGAGTGGCAGTCGAAGATTAATGAATGGATTTCTGAGAGACTTAGTTCCGGTATTCACGGTGGCAAAGTGATGAATTATGATCATTTTGATCCCCTGACCTACAAGTCAATAGCTAAGGGAAATTTTTACCAATTTTCAACCGTCCTTGTATCACCGCAATGTGGGCGGTTTGTGTGTTAATGAGTGAGAAAAAAAAACCCGATAAATTGCTTGGAGCCAATGTTTTAACTTTTTCTGTGTACTTAATCAAAAGTGCTAAGATCCTTTTGAACCAACATTTCTGAATTTATGAACTATGGCACTATGAAAAAACATAAAATAATATGCTTTAAACCATAATTTAAAGCTGTCACAAAGCCACAGTACCATAGAACCATGTGAAAAGTAAAGCTTTTTTATGGGTAATTCCAATATTTTTGTTTAGGTTAATATTTAAAAATGTGGATACATCTGAGCGCAAAGAATACTTGGACATGCTTAAACCATGATGTAAAGCAAATAGATTTATACGTTTGTTTTTTTACGTCATTTGAATAATATCGTGTCGGTCTTTCAAAGTGAAACATTTTGAACAGATCTGGTATGACTCTTCTCTGCCTGCACAGTGGTATCTGTTCCCAGATCCCCTCTCCTGATAGACAGTATTGTGGCTTAGTGGAGTGAGATGAGTCTCTTCTCCAACTGGATTGGCAGCTGCTTACAGTAAAGATTTCCGATGTGGAGTACTATAATCTGCACAGATGCACAGACTGTTTGAACTCAGACTAGTCGCTGTGTAAGCTGTCACTGCTGTGACACGGACAAACCTGCCAGTTTGAAAGTCAACATAAAACTTTGTAATTCCAATTTTGGCCCACCAACAGCACAATGAGGTTTTTAATTAAGTATTTGGATCAGTTTTCATGATCCTTGTCTTTCTTTGTTCTGTTGACAGTGTTCAGACAATGGTTGGTCACATTTTTCCACAAAAATAAGCTAAAATGTTTCAGGAAACAGACAGAAAGTAAAGGCGGAGTGTTTACCATCGTAAACACAGCGGAAAATGTCCAGAGTTATTTCAAAAAGCCTGGAGTGACAACCAACACCCAGCATCAAAACAGTCCAAATTGAGAAAAGGAGAAAACCCTCACTTAGGAGTAGCTGGCACCTCTGAATGATTGGTAACTTTTTACATCTAAACGATTTGCTCGGATAACAAAAGTAGTTGCTAACAAATCAATCTATCAATGTATAACTTAACTAATAACACTCCAATCCACTTCAGCTGTACTTTTATAAAAGTAGGTAGCAAATCTTAGAATGCTAACACACCTTAGGAAGATTGTGCTAACACAATGCTTCAAAGCAGTTTTCCTTTTTTGTGTCAATACCCCCTGACCATTGTTATACTTGGACATTCGGTTATGGAAAAATAACCTGTTTAAAAAGGCACATTTCGATGCTGCTGCACCAGCCTCTGACTTACTCAACAACCGTACTACTGAAAAAAACGTAAAAGCTATATTATATTTTTTAATGTGTTTTCAGTTGTATTGCTGCTAAGTTTCCACCAAAAACAAAATCAGAACAAATGTTCCAATGACCCTTACGCATTCTTTGCAGCAGTTTAATGTATCAGCAGATCGATTACATTAAAAATAGGAATATTGAATGCAAAACACAGAATAAACAGTATATTTATATACAAAATGTGAGCATCCCCTGCAGTATACTCCCAAATACCCCTTTGGGTTCCCATTAGGGAAAAATTACGTTAGCACATTTAAATTAGCATTTAGCTTATCACAATCTCACAGGGCCACTAGCATGGCTGCAGGCTTGTTGTTCACTAAAAACAACAAAAGGGTTTGAATAAGATACACACACACACACACACACACACACACACACCCACACACACACACACACACGTCGAGGTATAGAGACGCATATAGTAACAGATTCTGCCTCATATACACAAACATTACATGGATCATTTGTCATAACAAATTCCACATTGTGCCCTACACACTCTTTCATACACTCATGTATAATCCCTCTCTCTTTCTCAAACACACACACTTTCTCTGCCCCCCTCTCTGTTTCAATTTCTCTGACTCAACCCAACACACACACAAACACACATCTCAGCTGCCGCGGTGACTAATGAGAATATGTGACAGCGCTGTCGGTAAGTGAGACAGAGAGGAAGTGGAATAGAAGGACACCCTAATTTGTCATTGAGGAAATGAAGGGTTACAGGGTCCAGTGCTTACCACTTCCTCCTGCCTGACCAATGGCTGATGAGTATTTAGAATAGGGTTACAGACAGAGGGGACCAGATTGGAGAGAGTCTGTTTTGAATGTGACCTTTTTCTTTTTTCATATCCATTTATCTTTATCCAGTGTGCTTTCCTACCCATTCCTTGTTTTTTAATATGGGTCTTCTTCTCATAGCTCGCTCTGTGTCATCTCAATCACACTCCGTCTTATCCTCCTCCTTCAGGTATTCCTTTAATGTCTCTTGTCCATCACTCACACTTTGTTTGTCCCTCCACCATCTCTGTCTCTGCCCGTGCTCCATTATCATCCTTTCCCCCGATCCATCTGTCTATTTCCTTTTTTCATCTCCTCCTTTCTTTTTATCCTCTACTCTAATATTCCTCTGTCTATCCATCTCTCTGTCTCTTTTCCTCAGGTGGCGGAGCAGATTAGTGGTTAGTGTGACCATCCCATTACTGTAAGGTTACAGATTCAATCTCAGAGGCAGACCGTGTGCACATCAACAGCCGCGTATCCTGTCTAAATGTCCTTGAGAAAGTTGCTGAATATACACCGGTGTAGTTATTTTAAGTCACTCTGGATAAGAGATGAATGCAGAAAGTACATTTGATCTTTTATTGCTTCATAATCTAGCATTATTGTCCTTGAGGTTCGCCTTAAGGTATTCATCCGACTTCGACCTTCACTTATTGTAAGTGCTGGTATGACGCTAAACCCGAGGATCCTAAAGTAAGGGTAGTTCTCCAACATTTCATTTCATAATATATTTTGTGATTGATACATCTTCCAATTTTCTTGATTAAGTCATTGAATGTTTTGCTCTACAAAATGTAAAAAGTTCAAATTAAAACACGTCATTGCCAATTTCTCAGAGCCCAAGGTGACTTTCCAAAAGTCCAAACCCTCAAGATATTCACTTTGGAACAACATAACACAGGAAGTCATCACATTGTAGAAGCTACAGAATGTTTTTTTGTCTGCCTTTAAATAACTTGAGGATTTATCAACTATCAACGTTTTAACCAAATCAAACATGCGTTGTGTTTTTCTGTTGCTGTGACATGCATTTTTGTTGATTAACTGGAAAGTAATCTAACAGTTGTGGTTTTCTTTTCTGACGGCGGTTACGAGCGGGCAAAGCATGACCTTTTTTTTACGTGAATAAACTATATTTTATTTTATATTTTTACCCGAAGTACGTATGGCAATTGAAAGTAAGCTGTGTAAACTCAGTTATATTAATCCATTGAAAATGCAATATATGTTACATTTTCTGTATTTCTGCACATATATAATTGCTATTCAATGCGCAGATTTAGCATATAGCACCTGGTGTTGCTATCAGCATGAGAAAACTAAACATGGCCTAGTTTTGCCCCAAATTACAGGTAGGTTTTGAGATATATCGCACAAACAAACAAACAAACAAACATAGCAACAAGGACTGATTTAAAAAGCGTTAGTGTTGATCCTGATCTAAGAGAACGTTTATATTCATTTCAGGTGTGATTCTCCTTCATGACACATTTATTTCGAAGAAAAATACCCACTTAACATTTCATCATATCAAACAGACGAGCAAATATTCTTGTAAATCTACAACAAAATAAGTATTGTTTTCTTGTTGCCAAGCGTCTTGAAAAAATGTGTAACATCTTCCTTATCTGCCATCCAAAGGTTTATCTTTCGGGCAGGAAATATCTTTTTTGAAGTGGGGTGATGAAAGGTTACGTTAGCAAAATAGACTGCGTGAAGTCTTCTTTGAAGCAATTGTCAAATACTCAGGGTCTGAAGAAGCAACTTCGAAGAAGAGTGTTATTTTTTCGGAGAGATGTATGTGGATGTTTGCAAGTGGTCTGCGGCTTCCCTTTAGGCTACATTGCCCCCATAATATCGATCTGTTTACAGGTGTGTTTTTGAACTATATTATGAAGATAACATGAGCCCAGCATGTGCATGTTCTCCCAGGCTTTCATTAAACTGGCTATCTTTGATTAATTATTATGTAACACGCAATAATTATAGACCGTGTTGGAGGCAATGTTCTCTCAGGGCTCGGCTATTTCCCTTGTTTCAGTACTAACAGGATTATTTCCCCAAATTAGCTGGAAACAACTGCAATAGCCTAGAATTCGGCCGTCAAACTTTCCCTACAGTTACAAGTAGGAGTTCTATCCTTTTTCTGACCATAAACACATTAACCATAACCATTAAACCATATAAATATAATGAAATACTAAAGCACGTTGCTCTTCTCTGAGAAGGACAGCTTTATAGCCTCTCTGCGGTTGAAATTGTCTTTGTCCTTGTCTATTTCTCTCAATAAATCTGGATCAAATGCACACTGGGAGGCCCACTCTTTACTTTTGGTGTTCACGGAGAGGGGGAGAGCAAAATAAGGTTTATAGCTCAGTGTGTTGGCATTATCTGTTTACCCAGACAGACATAAACATGCACGTATCCAGACTACCTAACACAATGGGAGAGGGGATGATGTTTATCACAACCGGGCTCTTTGTGTTAGTGTGTCTGTGATAACGACAGACTTAGACCTGTGTAAATGATGCCTGTTGAGAAATAACTGCTGCGGAATGAATATCACAGTGTGAGCATTTATTATTGGGCTCTTGGAAACGACCAAGGAATACCGATGCATGAATAATTCATTCAGAGTTATTGCGTCTGCTGCTGTTGAGCCAAAGAGCAACACATTATTTTGGAACATGATTGACAGATGATAATGGCGAGTGGTATTGCCTGTTTGATGTCACAGACGTCTTTGCTGTTCTTCTAAACAAAGAGAACGTAACAAACATGGCTGAACCAAACTGAACAGGGAAGAACAGTTATTTTAAGTAGTTCACCTTCCCATTTATTTTCATAGGAACAGTAATCGTTGATCTGATGTAAGGTCAAATCCGCACGTTGTTCTGAATTTGAATTGTCTTGTTTTTTGGCCCTTTTTTAGGGAATGATTTGTTAGTGCTAACTGCAATGACTAATACATTGCATTTCCTGTCACTCATTCAGAAAACAAGCCACCCCGTGTTTTGCGTGTTGAAAAATGACTGAATGTAAATAATAAATGAATAAATAATTGAATTATAGGGAAAAAGTCAGACTGTATAATGGTCATGGATTTCATGAAAATCTAAAGGACTATACCATTCAAAATTCAACCTTCGTTTTAACAGGAAACTGGAGTACAATGAGAATGTTAAACGTTATGAATCCATCATACAGAATACACAATGTATTGAATGATGCATTATAGAGTTGTAATCCTTAAAATGTAAGTGGTTAAATATTATATATTGCCCTGTCTGCACCACATAGGCACTCATGGATATGTAGTAGTCCTTCTTTTTTTTTCCCACTTTATTTATGGTGATTTTAAACAGATATCAGATTACATTTTCACAGTTGTATAACATATACCGGTAGTTATGTATAACACTAAAAACAGACATCTCTCATGACACGCTACTAGACAGACATAAGGGAAACAATAATAAAATAAATAATTACACACTGATAAAAAAATAAAAACACAAGACAAAACCAAACAAAACTAAAAATAAAAGGGCATCTCATATTCCAACATGAATAGGACAGATCAACAGCACATGGACAATGACAGTATATAACTACAGTTCCAGGTCAGGCAACATACTCACATATTGAGTAAATCGATCCCATGTTTTATGAAATGTACTGATAGAGCCATTCAGGGTACATCTAATCTTCTCCAGTTATATTTAGCATCATATCTCTGATCCATTGACTGTATGTTGGAGGCGCTGAATTCTTCCATTTTAAAAGAATGGCACGCCTAGCCAACAAGGAGGAGAAAGCAGTGACCCGTTGCAGGTATGCTGGTGGATCTGAGTCATCTAGGCATGGTGTAATACCAAAGATGGCCGTTAAAAGGGAAGGCTGGATATTGTAATTATACGTCTGGGAAATTGTATCAAAATAAGAGTTCCAGAACTCAGCAAGCTTTGAACAAGACCACAACATATGACCGATGGTCGCAGGGGCCTGTTTGCATCGGTCACATATAGGATCGATACCTGGGAATATCCTTGCAAGTCTAACTTTTGCATAGTGTAGGCGATGTAATACTTTGAATTGTATTAGTGCACTTCTCGAGCAAATAGAGGACACATGCACCCTATAAAGGGCCATCTCCCATTCTTCATCAGAGAGTGGAATCCCAATATCATTGGTCCATGCTTCCCTTATATGAGAAACAGAGGGACTCAATGTGTTCATGATCTGTGCATAAATCATTGTGACTCTACCTCTATGTAATAGATTAACCTTTAACAAAGAGTCTAAACAGGATAGTGGAGGAAAGTCTGGAAAACTAGTGAATTTCTTACGCACAAAATCTCTGAGTAGTAGTCCTTTTTGACCCGTTTTGTGTCGCCCTCCCTATACAAACTCTGTTTATTGGAACACTCCAGTCCTTACGGTTCCTTGATCCCCCCTTTCTCGCAACCTCTAAAACCTCTATAAAAGGAGAGTTGTATTGTGAGGTTGTGGACATGACTTCCTATTATGGGGCTAAGTAAGTGTAAAATTGACTTTCGGCCGCACTCACTGAAACCGACTTTGGTTTGAGTCAGCCGAAGAGCATATTGTGTTTTTTTGTGCTTTAGCATGTCTTCTTTAATGCAGACATATTACAACAAACTTGAAAAAGTTTTACATTTTTACAGATTAATATGGCTCGTTTCAGACCATTTTGTTTTTTTTTTGCCAAAAGGAGTAATGTAAATTTAATTGGATTTGTACGATTTTATATCCCTATTTTGAAGCTGACATGCATTAATTTATTGACACAAAGTCAAACCACCGTTAAGCAGGACACATTCTTGTTTCAGATGTCCAATGCTTCACTAACTTCCTGACATGAGCCTTGCAGGAGTAACAACCCGGGCCACCCACACAAGCAATAAAATCCTTCTTCGTCGGCTGTAAGGAGAGCGGTAACACGCCGTGAGCTGCATCTCTGCTCTCAGTGCACCACTCAGGCTCTCGTCCCATGGTTCAATCCATTTGAACCTTGCCCCTGTTGGCTGCTGGCCTTTCAGACTTTCTTGTACTGACACGAGAGGAAAGTGGAAGTGGAGGAGAAATTTCAGTGGGAAAAACCAAAAGCAAGCATAGTGTGTAGGTATGAAAAAAGGTGGATTTTAGAAAGTCTTAAGGTATACAATTTGTTTAGGTAATCAATACCAACTAAATTAAGTCCCTGATTGATAATCAATACGGTGTCCAAAGATAATCCTAAGTATCAGAATTGTGTTGATCAAGGCATATTTTACTGGATAGGAAGATGAAAAACAGAGCCTTTCTTTACTGAGAAAAAAGTTGGCACGCTGTTTTTCAATACCTGTAACCACTCCAAATGAGTACTAAAGTAGAGTAATAGCCTCATTTGGAGGGGTTGCAGGTGGACTTGACCTGATCCTTAGCCTATCAGGTCAAGTCCATTTTAGAAGCAACATTCTTCCAGGTAAACTTCCCTTCATATCGTATTAAGAATTCAATCTCAACTTCATTGTTTTGAACCAGGATCTCCAGATAATGGTTCAAGTGGCTTATAACAAATATATTTTGGAGGGTATTCACTGATGCGTTTTAACTAACGGTGTAACTGTTTCAGAGGAGCATTACATAGATCTGATCGGTCCTACTGCTCCTTCTATTGTTTTTAGCATGTACCACCGCTTTAAAGCTTCTCTGTTTTGGTAGTTGTAATAGCAAGATGCCATCCTCCCTACTCCTGTTGTTTTGACATGATTGTCCAGCTGATAAAAACAGCAGTTGGTGTTGTGTGCTTTCTTGAAAAAGGTCAACTGTTTTTCAACTTTTGAGAATGCTCTGCTCAGCCAAAAAAAGCTGCTTGGTACAAAGCATTTTTAAAGGGCAACCACATTCTGAGTCTGCATCTCAGTGTTTATTATGAACAAACAACAACATGGATGTCTGTTTTAAACCGTAGAAGCTGCACGGAAAGATCGAAAGAAAAACCAGGAGCTAATGTGAGGGAGATAAGTAGAGAGGTAGAGAAGTACGAGATTCAGAGTGGTCGATAAGGTGACCAAGGGTGAAAGTGTGTGAGGGAACAAATGTAAGGCAGGGTAGAAAAAGCTTTTGAGTCATGTGTAGTGTAACCAAGTGAATGAGAGCGAAGCAGATAGAGACAGAGAAGAGCAGCTGTCATGTTGACTGATGGGCTGACATTTCCCCTGCCCTCACTAATGCTCTCTCACTGCTGACACTGCTACTGTACACACACACGCACACACACACACACACACACACACACACACACACACACACTCTCTTCAAATTACTTTTATTACTTTATTGTTGTGCCTCTGTGGCCAAAGCTGAGACCGGAGCCGATGTGTTTTCAGGTTGTCAGACCGTACCTTCGTCTGTCCTGCTCTTGAACACAATTCTGAAAAAGGAAATGTATTCATATTTTCCACAAAGCATCCACACTATTTTGGTCTGGATTCTGAAGAAGTTACACAAATTTTGAACGGTTAAAGGTCACTGACCTCATGAAAACCTGTTGTTACACAATCATTAATTTGCACATTTTTACACACATTTCAGGTTATGACATCTTGGACGGACATGGATGTGAACTACAACTTGGCTGGTTTGCGGAGGTGTATAACCACGAGACAGTCACATGTATTTATTATTATTCACATTTACTTTATTCACATCCCGTTACATGAATTTACAGTTTTCCTTTCCCAGCTACCATTGATTTTTGCTTTTGTTTTCAACCCATTCGGAGAGCAAATATCTATTACCCTTACGGGCAGATATTGGTGTTCAAATCCTAAACTAGAGCAGGTAAAAACTTCAGATTGTATCTGTGCTCTTTTGTAAAGAGTACATAAACTATTGTAGGACTACATTAAATCAGTTATATATCCAGCTTAAAGTAATCCTGTCTAAATAATTATTTGCCAGTAAGATATTTTCCCTCTGAATAGAAATTTTACCGTAAAATGAACACATCCATTGCAGTTTGATCTTTTTTGTCCTACAGCAAATTTATAACTGGTGTAATCAAAATTATAAGGCAAGATTATTAGCACCTCTCAAACACTAAAGAAATTCACAGCATTTTATAACAATTCAATGAAAAGATAAAAGATTAGGCGACTGCTGGATATATACTCTTCAAGCACGTCATAAATATATTTTGGCAATCACCCATTAAGTGATTTATGAACTAGTTGAAGCACTTCTTGCTTTTTTATAAAGTTCTCCCTTATGCACTCAGGACATGTTGTAGTTATCCGATAAAAACAATCAACTGTGCAAGAGAGGATGACATGAATCAGTTTCTTAAATCTCTGAACCTAAAAATCTATGATTACGTTTTAAAGATGAAAGATCGACTTGATATGTGCCTAGATGGGGCTGCTGAAACTTTTATCTGAGTCTGTTTAAAAAACAAGATTTCCAAATTCTGTTTACTTCGGATTCACTGCAAGCAACATGTCTTTTATCTTTTCGCCAATTAAAAAATATTCCACTTGTGTTTGTTCTTCTACCCAGTTCTATAGTTTCTCATTGGCTATCACGCGTGGCAGTGAATCAACGTCAAGTGCTACATTTGTACTTATTACTAAAAGGGGCATTAAAGTGAAATAATACAGGCCTTACATATGAGCCCTAAGGGATTCCACATTATGGTGTTTCATGTAACAGTTTAACCATTGCTCACACTTTTTTTATCTTCCTTTTTTTAGAGCGTGATAATCGAACTGAATTGGCATTTTGTTTTCTAAATCAGACATTGTAATCTATTGTGATTTTTGTTTTAGGAAAGGGAGATGGATTCATGTAATCTGTGTGGCTTTTTTTGATCCTGCCTTTAATGTTCTGACTGGCTCTGTAATTTTTTCCCAACCTTCGAACCAAAAGCGAGACATCTTTGAAATTCTGAAAGGATGTGGGCAGCGATTCAAAGGTTTGAAAGCAGGCAGGCAAATAGATATTTCATTATAAAGTCCAAAGATTTTCCACTGGGATTAGCAAATCATTTGCTTCCATGAGACCTAAAATATGCTTTTCTATCTAGCTTTTATTAGAGAAGGAAAGAAGTGAGGTGAATCCAGGTAGGACTTGTACTCTCCTTAAAAATGTTCAATTTAATTCCCTTTTGTGCCTTTGAAGTCATGTAGGCTATGATCAAAGAAAGGGCTGCAAAGCGTACCCCTGCCTTCATGTGAAATCCTTCATGGCCCAAGGGTCTACAAAATATATCCACCACCTTTTAATAATAAAGCACAGCTGTCAATCTGAAAATATAGCTTTGTTTACTTCCTGAGGAGCTGGAAATGTTTTGAGTTTAATGGTTTTTACGCATCCAAGCAGCTGATGTGTCCCAAAAAAATGTGATTTGGCATGTTGATTTTTATTTCTGACCATGCTGAAAATACAATCAATAATTATGATATTTATTATTTTAGCTTTAGAGTTATGAGTAACAAACAAGGTATTATGAGTCTCCTGGGTGTTGTCATTGGAGGACGCTAAATCCTTGTTGTCTTAATTAAAGCTCAGTGAAAACAGCAAATTAGCATGGCCCAAAGCCTTTGTGCACAACACCATCGGGAACACAAAGTTTTCAAGCTTATAATTATGTTGATTGTTGTTTGGTATTCTGAACAAGGTTTCCTGAGAATACAAGGCAGAACAAACCATTACAACCGTCATCAAGGGAAAAGGCAAACTCATCACTCAATCAGTCACACAGAAATTAAAGATACAAAAAGATGAAGGTACGTGCCTGCTGCTTTCTTCGAGTTAATAGGGTTAATATTTTCTTTACACTAAGGGAGTATTTCTCACATAATCAGTTAACACGCAGTAATCAAACACACATTTTCTTTGTAAATCTGTTTTTCATATACACACATTAATATTTATTTTATAAACTCATCGATACCTATTTGTGTGTACATGCAAATCACCAACATTAGCAATTCATATGGACTTTTAATCCCTCTACCCAGTGAAGCACAGTTGGTCGAAAATGCTGCAGTCAGACTCCTGATGAGAACTTAAACACAGCAGATAACTACCGTTTCAGCTCAACTTGTGGGGCCTCCGCTTGCAGTTCAGGATTGATTTGAAAATGTTATCGATTACATTTAAGGCACAGTTTGGACCTGTGCCCAGTCAAAGATCCCAATGCTGTTTTTTCAAAGTGTTTTGGTCTTTTCACAGTGAGGCTGAAGACGAATGCTGCCCTATTGTAGAAGATATTTCAAACTATGTTAAGTTATTAAGTTAAATCTAGGAAATCGATGAGAGCCGTCTATAGATAGAGCCTTACTTTAGACCAGGGTTTCCGCCATGATTTTTTCTTGCTGGTCAAGTGTCCGGAAATAATTTATTCTACCGGAGAAATTCGAAACTTTTTCAATTACAGATGTTACAAAAGCACCTATAATGTTAACACGTTTTTCCCCCCCGCCCCCCGAAGGCTAGAGCCTGGTTAAGCTGTGGTTCTTCGCCGGTTAAATATGCCGCTGTTGTTGTTGCCGGTTTATGCCACAATACAATAGCAACAAGTAGTCAAGGTAGTCAGATTAGCTTCGGCTGCTATGCTAACATCACCCGTCATACCAGACACACTTTCAAAACAGCGTTGTGGTGCCAAACGGCGTCAATTCAGACTGAACCACATACACTGATGGGGATGGGGGGTATGCTTCAGCTGCTCGTGTGACAGTCAGACAGGCAGTGAATACTTTCCAGTGGCGGCTGCCGTGAGTTAACGGCAGACTAAACGCCGGTGGATGAGCTGCACTGCAGAGGGCGGTAAATGCCGCTGAACCACATTAATAAATAATGAACCACGGCCCTCTTGAGAAAAAGATAAGGTTTGAGAAGTAGTTCCTTAATTCAATCTGGCCTCGTATGACAAAAGCAACACGACCATCGACCCGACGCTGTCCCCGACTGTTGTTGTGAGCAGCGTTGGGGAGAAAATCAACGAAGGAAACGGTGACGTCATGACGCAGCCCCAGTAATGTAGCTGTCAAAACACAAATGTCTAGGGATAGCCTACGTTATCTAAGTGTCGTATGAGCATTATTACCGGACATTTTGACCGGCAGGTTATGAATTTACCAGTTATGTTATACATTTTACCAGCTAAAAACCGGTAATTACCGACTAACGGAAACCCTGCTATAGACTACTTGGTTACAAACTGTTTGCTCGGGATTTATGTTTGAATGGCATTCTTTAAGTGCCATGTAACCCATTGCCAAAAAGCAATATGATTTTTCGATCGATCTGATTTTTTAATATTGCAAAAAGATATATAGAATAAAACATGGCTGCACATCCACAACCACTAACTAGTCTTATTGCAGTCACTTGTGAGCCACCGCCATTGTTCAAGATGTGTGGATTATTTGCTTGAAATGTACACAGTGGAATAAAACCTATTAATCTCTTAAACCGGATTTTCAAACAAGGGAAGAGGAAGTGGTAAATCCAACTCATTTCTAGGTTTTAGGACTCCCTGCACCACTCTATAGGCCAGTGGACCTCTTTTCTCAACTCACTTGTCGTCTTAAACGCTTTAAACAGCCGCATAAACACACAAATAATCTGAAAAACAGTCACTCCCACACATGCACACCGAATTACACATGATAACAAAGGCATATCTACATGCAAACGTCTACACTTACTCATGCAAAATCTGTTTGACATACATGAAACACACATTCTTCCTGTCTTATTCACACACACAGTAGTGAGTGTGTCATCCCTCTATTGACTGTTGTGTGACAGCTAATTAAACCCTTCACTAACATCCTCTGCTGCCACACCGGAGACAGACATTAGTCACTCTTATCTTCACACAAATGCAGATTAGAACACACACACACACACACACACACACACACACACACACACACACACACACACACACACACACACACACACACACACACACACACACACACACAAACACACTTTTCATGTGGTCTGAAACAGCTACTGTCTGTCCTCGTACGTTCAACCTCGTTCTAGCTGGGAGGTAAAAAAAAACACTCAGACACACACTCATTCATCATTTCTTTCTTCACACATGTAGACACACACATTCTCTCCTTATCACTTATTTAGTTACAGTTAAGAGGTCACTGTCTGTGTGTGGCTGATAATAATGAATTATGTTCCTCTGTACACACATGCTTACACGGGTAAAGCATATATATAAATGAGTGTGTGTGTGTGTGTGTGTGTGTGTGTGTGTGTGTGTGTGTGTGTGTGTGTGTTGATGTCAAGTGTTCATTTGACAGACCATAAAGATAGATATCTCCCCATTACCTTCCTAATCACATGACCTTTACAAAGTCAATCAAAAATGTTGTTTTTTTTCTCGAGGCTTTGGGCTGGTGATAATGTCACAAGATGGGAGGAGGTTTTTCTAGTGAATATGTATTTCAGATATTGTGTTCATTTCATTGATTTATTATAATTCATACGTTAGCAGTGAACTTATGACGGTGTTGTCGCCTCTTTTAGTCATCCTGGGTCTAAAGTTACAGCTTGAAATTGCTTCCTACATGTCTTAATTTGACTTTTGATCATAAAAGATGAGTAAAGTGGAAGAGAATTTGCTGTCTTCTTGTATGCAGTATAGAGACTTAAGTTGTCCCTTCTTTTCCTCTTTGGCCCTTTTTAAATATTCAATTTATTCTTGGATTTTTGTGTTTTTCTTATTTGGCCTTCCATTCTTGAAATATGTTTATGTTATTTTTCTGGTGTGATTAAAAATGTCACCTTATTTTTCTACATCCTTTAACCTTCAGTCAGGTTTTTATTCATCTCATTCGCAGATGCCTTTCTCTTAATGAAGATATTTTTAAGTGAAGGTAGTTACTTTTTAAATTTACAATACAGATGTCCTTCTTGGAATGACATTACAGGTTTCTTTTAAGATTAAAAGCCTTCATAGAAAGTGGTTTTCCTCCTGGGGATGCACTCTGAAGTTCAAAATCAACTTTACCTCTTGGAGCGGTTTCAGATATATGAATCATTCTGCACACTCTCCATAATAATGATTTTAAATGTCAGCTTGCAGATGTCTTGTTTGTCGCTTAGAGGATTTTCAAATGAAAAGCTTGTAAAGCCTCTAGTTCCTTTAGATTTATTTGTCTTTGCACTAAATCTTTTTTTTTTTATTGTTCAAGTATTCTCAGGGAATAATATGTGGAGAGTTATTTTGGCTTCTCACATCACTTATATATGATGGAACATGAGAGGCTTTCACAATATGGAGTGGAGATCCCAGTTCAAATATTTAAACACACTTTGCCTCTGTGCTCCATTGCTCCATTTCAAAGAATTTCTCTGTTAAAATCAAACTTTAAGCTATATATATTCAGCAGTTAAGCTGGAGCTTACAATGCTCTCATATGGCAGGAACACATTGACATTGAGAAAGATTTCTGTTTCCTAAAATAATCCCTCTAAAGTAATGGATTTCAGTGTTTGAATCCTTAATTTTGTTCTGCGATATATAGATTTGGTTATACTATCAAAACAGTCTGACAAGTAATAAAAAATCCCTGCCACACTGCACATAGGAGGGTGAGGTTATTTAAGGATGAGTCGTGTGTCTGAGAGTCCAAACCCTTTTATGTGAGGCTGTACTCATCCACACAGCGCTGCATGGAGGAAATGCTAATGTCATGCCAACAGACTCATAATAACAATGCTTCATATTGCTGTGCTTACTGATTAGTGTTAGCATGCTTATATTTACATATGAGCATGGATTACAGCTGAATGTCATCTGGTTTGCTGGTATTTAGTCGTTAAACCAATTAACTGGACAGATTGAAATGATGACAGTGCTCGATAAAGATTGATTAAAGATAATACATTTCAGCCTAAAGAAACATAAATAATTGGATCCATCTCATCTGTTTTAAATTCACATGCTAATCTTAGCTATTGATAGCCCCTGAGGGAAAGGTATACAAATCATAATTCATCTTCTGGGGAGCGTTATTATTTTTGAGCCACTCCACTGAGTTGATGTTGGGAAAGGGTAATGGTAAATTTCATGACAATCCAGACTACTGTAGTTGACATAAAAGGAGAGAATGACAACACTGGTGGCAATAGAGGTAAAGTCTCAGGATCACAAAAGTCACTATGACTAATCCTCAGGAAAATATGAATCTGTGTTTCAGTGCCCTTGGCAATCCATCTAATATATATTGAGGTATTTCAGTCCTGATTAAAGTGTTGGGTGGATGGGCTGAATGACCAACATTGTAATCCTTATAGCCATATCCTCTAGCAATGGTAAAAAGGGCATGTCATCTCAAATGTAAGTAAGGTATCATGTGTATAAAACGTGAGATAAATAATGAGCCTTTCCAGAAGATGTAAGGATTTGTATCAGACGGATTCTGTAGGTAATGTTGTTTCCGCCTGAAGGAAGATTATTAGCAGCGTTGCTAATTTGTCTGGTTCCTGGGAATCCATGTTGCAAATTAAAAAGGACATTTCATTTCAAACATAAAACCCTCTAATCTTGGTAGAAAAGTTGTGAATTCATTTACTGAACTTTTACTGATTCATCAACTAAAGCTACTTAAAACAATTAAAGAAGCAGCAAACAGGATCAGTGAAACGGGACTTATTTGCCTGCACAACTGCATCCGTTTTTCTGGTAGCCTATACTTAAATTCATTTTGAAAACAGATCCTTTAAATTATTCTAGATCGGAAGTTGCATTGATCTATAAAGGAAGATGGGGGCTTGTGACTGTAGTGCCTTTCCCCTGCTTTGAGCCGTCGGTGCTGGAGTAACACTGCTCTCCTGTTGGTACCCCGTCACAAAAGCACTTAACCCCGCCTGCTCCAGCTGAGCCGCACTGAAGCTGTATTGAGCAACTCCCTGAAGTCACTTTGTGTATTTGAATGAGGGTAAAATGGGTGGTATTTAAAAAAAGAAAAGGGTTCCTAGTGGTCTGTGGCTAAATAAAGGTTAGAGGAAATGGGAGATGACTCTTTGCTTTGTTATATTCTCTTTGAGTAAAGGCAGGATTTGGCAAGAAGCCTCCTGTGCTCTCTCTATCTGCTATTTCTTATATCTGCATTTGATTTTTAAGTAGTTAACATTTGTTTTACTGCCATTACTTCTCATATGTTTACGAGCTAAGCTGTCGAATAAATGTACAGAGAAACCTCATATTATAATATGTTACCATGCACTTTAAAAAGATAGAAAGCAGAATCAGAATACCTTTATTCGTCCCACAGATGGGGAATTTGCATTTGTTACAGCAAAAAGAGCCAGCTTACTATTACCTAAGATACAAAATATAAAACAACTACACAATTTACAGAATACACATCCTGTAACAGCTCTGAGGTATATCAGCCAGGTATATATTGCAAATATAATAAAAGGGATTAATAGTGGGGAAAATATTCCATCATAATACATATTTTTCTTTATATAGAGGTTGTGTACTTTTAAATGGCCAGGTTTCGAACCAAATGTATGGAAAATAAAAAGAATAATGCATGCTGTTAGGTCCCAAATAGGGTCTAGGGGAAAATGGCGTCATTTACACATAGCAACCCAAAAAAATAGAGAGAGTTAGGGTAAAGGTAAGTGTATTTATTTATACAAAAAATGCCAACAAAGGTTCTGTAAGTCAGTGAGAGGAGGAGACAAATGTGCCAAATAAATGAATATAAAAAAGGTCTATCTCTAAATTTTCTCTTTGAAACAAAGCTCATCTTGCCATCTGAAAATTAACTTCAAAATGCGTCATCTTACTAAACCATGTTTTATGAAATGTATTTGCCGAATATAACCTGAAAAAGTGACACCTTTAAAGGCAGTGTTGATCTCGTTAAAGTGAATATGGCAAATTACAATGACAGACACAACCCAAACCATTCAAACCTATTGTTCCCAATGTTTGTGTCTCCAACCAACTCTACAACTGACTGTATAAGTTACCAGTAATTATCTTCACGGTACAGCATCAGCTCTGTAAGTGCCTACCTAATGGACTGAAACACCTTCTGCCGTACTGACCGACATGACTGATACTTTGTGTTCCTGGTCCGATGACCATCTGACAGAGCAGCTAACTGACTGATCAACTGGCTCGCTGACTGACTAAACAACTGAGGACCTGAGGATCGGACAGATTGACTATCAGTACAGTTTTAATCCAAGGGAAGCAGCCATGTGTATCCATGCCACGAGCAGGCTGAGTGACCAGCAGGTTAATAGTATGACCTCCTATTTAATACTGAAGAGTGCTAGGGGGGGGGCTGGGGGGGCTACAATGAGAGATGGTGACAGAGAAAGGGCTGAGGGTATGCATGAGCAAAGGAAGATGAGTTTTATATAACAGAGAGAGAATGAGAGGAACAACAAAAAAAACGTTGCAAGACATAGTCAACATTTTTAGCAAATCCTGAGAGACGAGGCCACACCCCTTTATAATTGGACAGCAGGGATAGATTGAGGCTAGATGAAGGAGAAAACTGGGAGAATTTTAGATGTTTGTTTTAGTAAAAGCCCAGAAAGCTTGCCTCTATGTTTCTTTGGGCAACCACAAATATGGCTTTTGGCTGTGGTCAGGTTTTAGTGTGAGTATTGTGTGTTGCAGTCTGTTTCCTTGCCCCCTTGGGCCACACTGAGTTTCCTAGAGGGCATGAGCGACTGTCTTTTTTTTAAATGACGTGCAGGAACATGTCTGGCAAGGGGTTCCTATCAAAACAATAAAGGATATTTAACCTGCAACAAGTACTGCTGCTAACTACAGTTGCCTGGGGATGTAGAGCTAAGAGATGCAGCCTCTTGCACTAGTGGACACTGTTAGCCTTGTTCCATTTTTTTTCCATATGAAAGAAAGACACTACTTTCTCTGCGTAATGAATTTGCTTTGCCCAAGTATGTTGCATTCACATCAGGATACTTGTGGAAAATGGACATTTATCCTTTAGATTTAGCATATTTTCCATGGACCCTCGCAGAATAATGGATTACAATGTCGTTCCCCCAATACTATAATATTGGACAACAGTGGAAACTTTGGATCAGGCTTATAAAATATTGCCACAGTCACGATGAAGTTAGAGATCAGAACATTTAAAATGTCATCAGGGTTCAGTGTCAGGTTGTTTGAATCGAAAAGCAAGTGAGTTATTCTACCAATACACATTGAGCAAACAAACAGGGAGAAATCCATGCAGAACCAAATGGCATTTTGTTTCTAGCCGTAGCTGTAACTCGTCTTTCTCCAAAAAACGTAACTCAGTGAAAAGTAAAAAGTCCTGAAATTAATTGAAGATACCATTGTCTTGTTAGAACAAAGAGACCTCCTGTCTGATCATTATACAATCACCTGAAGACATGCCGTTGTTTATTACTTATTGAAGGGATGGGAACCCCCCAGGCAGGCGTACACAATTGATATAATTCATTTTTAACGTGGGGGAATATATTTCCTCACAAATTTGGAGTAAAAGAAAATGAAAAGTGAAGACTACAGGACTTGTTTGCAGTCGTAGCACAGATTGCTGCTTTCTTTTGTTTCAGTGGAAATGCAAACAGTTGTGCCTGTTTTGTAGCTGCAAGAAAAGGCACCTCACAATCAAAGTAGGTGTGACAGATTTTGTTGATGTGTTCCTGCAGATTGCATGCCACAGTGCATCCTGAAGAGCCTGTCTTAAACCCCTCTCTGCTCAAATCAAAGCACTTATTATCAAAAAGATAGATAAAATAAAATGAATAACACTACCAATAAAATAAATACATAAATCGTCAATTTTTTTGGAAATCTGGTTGCAGTCAAGAAAAAGGCATGCCAAAAAGTACATTTCAACAATCACATCTTTTCTGACAGCTGCCATATTGCTCTGACATTTCAAACTTAACATTTATGACCACCAGTGCCTAAACTTAGAGCGTTTTCTTCTCATTATAACGTGTTTACATTACAGCGTCTGACTTGTCATGGATATTTCTGCAAAACCCTGGATTTTGTTCATAAGTGTTAGAGAACATGTTTTATTTATCTGGAATTTATTTAATTCACAATTTACAATTCAAATTGCAAGAGATTAGACAGGATTTCAGAGCAAATGTCTCGCAGAGTCGTGAACCTTTACCATCGCTGGTTAAAACCCACTCAATGCATGAACATGTAAATGGCTTCCAAGCCCAATATTTGTGATGACAAGAAATCAAATGCCTTCACGAGCTCAGGCTGATTTCCCCTCAATAGTAACAATTTGAACATACTGGATGTTCACTGAACTCCTGCTTAATGATGGCGTACAAGTCAACAGCAACATTAAATGTGTGTGTTTGTGTGTGTGTGTGCCCTTCATATTCTGACCGCAGATTTGTGCCTGTGGGTGTTCATCTTTTCCCTCTGGCAGTATTTTTTTTTTCTTCAAATTTCACATGCTGATTATCTTGAAGCCTACAGTATATCCTCTAGTGTCGATATGCGTGTATTCAGTTTCCTGTTAAAGATCCTGTAAAGTAAGAGTTTTTAAACCACTGTGTTGCCGTTTAAAAACTACACATTCACACCTTTGAGCTTCTTCAGTTTCACACTGTTTCATGGTGTAGTAATTGGCACATTACTCAAGGGCATGAACATGGCAGTTACACAGAGAGTGCTACCGCTGAGTCTAGACCTTCCATCTGCTCTGGTCATAAGCCTGAACTTGTAGGAATACTGGGACTTGTTTTTGATATTGAATTCAACTAAAATGACCCTGATGTTCATCTATGAAGAGACAGCCAAGAGAAAGACACACACAAACTCCTGAATTCACCCCTAAATAAATAGGTTTATTTATCTTTTATGACAACGAATAGCTGTAAAGAAGCTTTAAAAGCATGCATACACACTTTAAAACCATCTCACACTCCTACTTCACACAGTTTGACACCCATGGTCACAAACACACTGATTCAAGCCAGTGTCTCCGTCCGTCTTTGTCTGCGTCCTTGACTTGGTCTCAGCGTGCCTGTTTTTTCTCATTGAGGGACGAGGTGCTATTAGGTTATTATTGAAGCTACACAAACACATACACACTGGCATCTTGATTGAGTGACAAGGTGAGGAGAAACTCTATCGAATGAATGTTATCTTCCATCAACACCTCTTGTAGCTTCTCTTTCCATACCTGTCCTCCGTTTGCCCTCTCAAACTCATTTCTGTTTGTATCTTTTAATGTGCTCGTCCAATTCAGGGTGAAAAAAGTGAAGGCCCTCGAGGTTAGCTACACTGTACAACATATTCACATTTAGTCTTATGGGTGTTACTGACACACCAGTGATCTTCACCAGAGTTTGATTGTATGAGGAAGCCAAAGCAGTCAGTGGAAGGTGCAGAAAAGGCCTGAGGATGCAACTTGGATTTAATTTATTTGTTTGCTTGAGGTCTTTAGAGGTTTACTTCTTCCCAAATGTGTGTTTACTTAACCGTTTTCAAATGCACAACTTCTCAGTTCTGGCTTTGAGTTATTGACAACCTGACTCTGGGTTTAATGATAAAGTTACAGAATATTATTGTTGTTTTGTTTGGCACACTCTCATGCTCATTCCTGTTTCATTTTTCTTTAAACTATGTCTTTCTGATTTTGAAGGATTTTAATTGGAAACCTATTTGCTGTGAAACACAAAGGGTAAACTATTGCAGTCATTTTATAATAATCTTAGTGGACCTTAATGAAGTTTTAACGAGTTGAATAGAGACGGATAATGGATGTAAATAGGATAAATAAGGATTTGTTTTTTAGATAGCGTTTTAAATAAATATATTTCAAACAATCATCCAAACTCTTCAATAAACTCCAGTATATTCAGAACTCTGCCGCCCGTCCCACAATGCATCCATTTCAAGATCCTTCGCCTTACCCACAAAGCCCTCCATCCCCAGGCCCCCCGTCTGCCTCACAGACCTGCTCCAACACCACACTCCTTCCTGCGCAGCCTCCGCTCCTCAGATGCCAACCTCCTGTCTGGAAATCACTCCCCAAACACATCCGTGGCTCCCCCCAAACTCACATTTTCAGAACTGCTTTTAATCTGTAATGAATGGTGTGTTGTACATATTTTAAACGTGTTGTTTAAATTATGTTTTTATGAATTTGTGCTCTGTGAAGTTTCTAGAAAGCCCTCTATAAACAAAATACATGATCATGATTATTATTATTATTGTTAGTATTATTGTTGTTATTATTATTATTATTATTATTATTATTGTTATTATTATTATTATTATTATTATTATTATTATTATTATATTTCGGTCTTTTGATTAAAAAAAATACAAACATAATTTCCTGTTCCGGTTGCTAGGAAACATTTATTTGGATCTTTTTTAGACATATGTTTATATTTGAATCCATACACAGTTCAATGGAAGTTGAGTTGTCATTTTCAATAGTTCCCTATGAACATTTTGCTGTTTTTGGAAACAAACACCTTCAGACTTGAACATGTACGGCCCTCCAGTGGATATCTCATTTAAAGATATCAGCAGTGTAATGGGTAAGCTTTACCGCTGATCTACTTTACAGCTGGTGATCATATGGTGTTCTGTAATATATTCCCGGAGTTCTCTTTGAGACATGAGCTTTGCTGTAAGAACTGTTAGGTATGCTTAATGTATCACATGACTTACATTAACCATGGAAAGGTGTTATTTTTAGCCCAAATGCTTTTTCTTTTCACTTTCTTTTCCTGCAGCAGAGTGTTTTTCCTTGACAGGTGGGTCAATAGTTAGGTAACATACTGTTATGGAAATGTGTCGTCCATGTTCTGGCACATATGAGACGCAATCTGATGAATAAGACACCAAAAATAAAGACATCAGTGTTGCATTATATGACTGAGAATGTACTCAAAGCCATCAAGTGTAACGATGCATACTGACAACAATGCATCATGTTCAATTCAAAGATTCAGCCGCAGTTTTCAATGTATTATTTTTGCGATTACTGGCTGCGACTTTACTAATGTTGTGTTCAATTACTAAATAATGCTGCTTCTTATCTTTTACCATGTTCAGACCTTTTTAAAAAAACATCTGCTTTCCTCTTTTTTGTAATGTTAGTCTACTAGTTGTATTTTTGTCTAGGCCTACACCTTAGCTGCAACTTTGCACATTTCCCCACTGTGGGACTTATTATTCTGATTCTGATATACAAATACTCTTGAAAATCTTGACTTGCACTGTAAATGTTTCCTTTGTGGTTAAGGTGCACCGGCGGAAGTACCCAGAAGTGGTCTGCGCCCTTTAATTACAAACTCCAAGGGGAAATTCTCGAGCCGCAGTATGCGTCTCAGTAACAACAACATCCCTGACCTCGTCGGCCTCCAGTACATGCTCGGCTACTTTCTGGCCCAACCGTCAAAGCTCGGCTGGCTGGACCTCTCGTTCAACAAAATCACATGCATAGACCCGGTGAGGCTGCTCTCTTTGCTTCTATGTGCTTTTCCATGTTTGTTACTGTAGCTTTCGTTTCTCTATTTCTTTGCTTGTTGACCCATGATCACACAAAAACACTCACATTCATTGTCAGTATTGTCATTTCAACGTTTTAAAAGTGAACAATATTTGTTTATCTTCATTTCTACCCTCTTCCCTGAACGGTTTGTTTTCTACAACCTTTTACCAGTGTGTCATATCTGCTTATATCATTTATGCATCTTCATAGTTTTCTAATTTAATTTTGAAACTTACTTGGCTGAGTGGGTTTGTGTTCCAGGTTTTGTGCGAGCTGCGAGAACTGCGTGTCTTGTACCTTCATGGCAACGCCATCTGGAACCTGACAGAGGTAGACAGGCTCAGGGAGCTCCCGTATCTACACAACATCACGCTTCATGGAAATGCCATAGAAAACAACAGAAACTACAGGTGGAAACCTCATTTTCTTTTTCTTTGCACAGGTTTGCTCCCAACCCCCACTTACACACGCATGCACACACACACACACACACACACACACACACACACACACACACACACACACACACACACACACACACACACACACACACACACACACACACACACACACACACACACAGAGTTGCAATAACAGATGTGGTCTGCATTATTTTATTTGAAGCTGCTGTGTCTGGGTCATACAAACGGCTAAATCTGATTGAGATGAACGAATCAGAAAGACAAAATAACAACTAGTTAATCAAAACAGTCCTACATTTCAGAATAAAAAGCACGTTCGATCACAAAAAAAACAGCTACTTTTTTACTACTTTTATCTTAGTCCAACGGTCCAAAACTAGATGAATCTGAGGGGTCATAGAATGATGTGTTTCCCACTGAAATAAAGTGTAGTAGATGTATAGCGTAGAATAAAAAAATATATATACTCATATAGTATCCAGCTGCTATTTGCAACACACACACACACACACACACACACACACACACACACACACACACACACACACACACACACACACACACACACACACACACACACACACAGTTGCAATAACAGATGTGATCTGCTTTGCATAGAACAAAAGATATCCTTCTCATTACTCATGTTGTGTCCGTTTGTAATCCAGAGGGACACATGAAGCCCTATATTTAATTTGACGTGTGAATGTCTGTGTGTTCTTAGGAATCATGTGATTTCTGCCCTGCCTCATTTGAAGAACATGGATTTCAGTGCTGTAACTTGTGGGGAGCGAAGCTTGGTAAATGCCTGGCATCAAGGCAGCAAACAAGGCAAAAAAAACAAACCGAGTCCCCAGTGACGGTCACCATTCAATTAATCGTTTATTAAATGAATCGATTTGTTAACCTGCAGGCAGACCTCTTTTGACTTACATATTTTCTTCCTTTTAAATCTTTTCATCCATTTGAATTCATCTTGTCCATGATGCCAGTAAAGCTTGCTGAAATTAAATATTTGTGCTTCTCTCTGCATCTGAAATATATTAACTGTGTACATGAATATATACATTTATACTGTATGCTGTAATTTCCATGGAGGTTAGGTTAACCATCACTGTAAGGCAATCAGAACCCAATTTACAGTAAGACGAATGCACACAAATAGCACAAATAGGAATGGGATATGTTCAGTTTACGTTGTTAACAGCTTTGGGTCTCTGCTATTGCTGTCTGGACTCGTTAGAGAGGAAATATGGACGATAAATCAACCCTGAGACGCATTTAACTGGCTGTCCTCCAGGCTCTATGTGATGCAGAATCCTGTATCGTTGTTTCCCCCTTCAAAATCTTTAATTGGTGAGATGGAAATGCCCCTGAATCAGCATTTAAACTATGAGACTCAAAACGCTGTCCGCTGAATCCAATGCTAATGAAATACTTTATAACTAAATTTAAAGTGAAGTAATCATCTTTCAGAATCAGTATTCAGGTCTCAGTTTCCTTTGAAACCTGTAGTAACATGGTTCTTTTGAAACTGCGTTTAAGACCATGTATTTCAAACTGTGCAGTGAAGCCAATATGAATGGGCTTCTTTCAGTCAGGGCGGCAGCTGCTCTCAGCAGGAAGGCTCACTCTGGGCGCTTGAGGAAACACTCACATGCACTTTGCAGATTTTGACTGATGGTTAGCTACTGTACATGGATCTGAATTGAGTGATATTTCAGATGTGCTTTTCTCAAAAGAGGTGCAATACAATGAGTTGTAGATACTGTAGCTGCAATGTGAACCAATTAGTTTTCAAATGAATAGGCATTTCATTTCAGCCGAAATTATTAAACTTAATGTATTTCAAACTAATACATTCTTCACAAGTGCAATATACAGACTGAGAATTCTGCCAGCTTCATGCTCACACTTTTGCTGTTGGATCAGTTTTATTTGGTATAACTTCACTGCAAATGTCAAGAGAGCCCACACTTGTGTAAAGTTAGCATAAGCCTAAAGAATATGACCTTTATAACCCTGCGATACAGGCAGAACCATTTCCCAAATGTTGATTCAGTCTTTACTCGCACTTTAACAGTGAGTCTACAATAGAGCCCTAAAACCTTTATTGTTTTGGCTAACTTTTCTCCAGAGGACAAAAGAGACAGCACTCGGGTAAAGTTCGCTACAGCTTTCTTACGATTGTGCTACTTTTATTTTATCAGTGATAAAGCCCCACATGGATAGAGTATTTACAGCCCTGCAATATACAGGCAAAAAAGTTCCCAAAGGTCGATGCTCACATTTTAACAGCTAGCCCGAGGCTAACATTAAATTTGTTGTTGTGACATCCATTTTGTTCCGGCTATGTTTTACTCCAGAGGAGAAGAGAGAGAGTTCTTGGATAAAGTTAGCTTACTTAAGAATGTGCTACCCTTTGTTTTATCAGGGATAAAGACCAAGTTGACCTGCTGTGGAGTAAACTGTGGCCTTTTTCAACAGAGAATACTTTAAATATCTCTCTGGTATCAGCAGGATTTACTAAAGGTCAGTCCCCGGTTGTCCGTCCAGACTCTTAACATCTTCTATGCTTCACAACACGTACTTTCACAAATATTCTCATGCATTTTTGCTTGTATAACACTCATCATACACGTACAGAGTATAACCGTTCTATATTAAAAAAACATACATAGTATATTCATTCAGGAATGAGTTGTTCACAGACTTATATCAGAAGAATAATAACTAACTTTTTTGTACATATGTGTTCAAATGGCAGCAAATACTCTGCCCGGCCAAAAAAAAGGTCACAAGCCTGTGGGAGGGCAGTGCTATGAACAGGGGTTGCTGCAGTTGGTCTGGTCTAGGTTCAGCAACGTTATGTGCCCAAAGAATGAGGTCAGCTGACTACCTGAATATACTGAAGGGCCAGGTTATCCCATCAATGGATTCTTTCTTCCCTGATGGCACGGGCATGTTCCAAGATGACAATCCCAGGATCCATCGGGCTCAAATTGTGAAAGAGTGGTTCAGGGAGCATGAGACATCATTCTCACACATGGATTGGCCACCACAGAGTCCAGACCTGAACCCGATTGAGAATCTTTGGGAAGTGCTGGAGAAGACTTTGCGCAGTGGTCCGAATCTCCCGTCATCAATACAAGAACTTGGTGAAAAATGAATGCAAGACAGAAACAAATGTTGTGACATTGCAGAAGCTTCGTTCGATACCCCACTTCTATCCCACAAAATCAAGCTACCGGTATACAGAAAAGCAATAAAGTAATCTGTTGTTATTTTAGGTTATGTTTCTACATTGTTGCCAATAGATAGAGAGAGCAACCTTTTTCATCAAGGTTTAATAAAGAGAAATAGCAATTACGGTGTTTAGAAGAAATAAAAACAATGAAACCGAGATTGAACTTTGCAGATTTGACCGTCCTTCATACCTTAGCATGAGAAATAATGATAATGTATTACTTGAGCGCAATATAAAGGAGTAGGGTGTAGTTATTAATCCATATGTCAGTCACATTCCTTATCTCATAACTTTTAATAAACTGCTGTGCCAATCACAGTGGCGCATCAGGAAAAGGACTCACCAGATAGAGCAGAGGGAGTTCACACCGACTGAACCATGAGGAAAGATAATATTGTTCTTCTAAAGATCAAGTTGCAAATATAATGCACCACAACCAGCAGCCAGAAAGCAACACACCTGTCCTGGTGACTGATGGACATGTTTTGGCCAGATCTCACAGTGCTACTGCCTGGCTGTGGTCAGAAACAAATTACCATTAGGTGTGGAGCAGCTGGCACAAGCCGCAGCCAAACAAGTTGCCTGTTTTACTTTTCCTCCCCAAAACAACACCATGTGTGCCATGGCAGTATGACAGTATGACAATTTTATGGTGAAAAGGAGAGCCCTGAACAGATCGGCCAAAAAACAGATGTCCTTGTGCTAGAGTGGCAAAAATAGCTAGAAATACTTGGCTCTTGAATGTGGCATCAGACAATGAAAACTGATGTCTAACAAATTGTTTCTTTACAGTCTGGCAAAGGAGATGGATAGTACATTTGTCCATAAATGTTCATATAAACAGATAGATTGATGTACTTTATTCTACTACGTTAACATATCATGAGCAACCCAGCCACTG
Source organism: Eleginops maclovinus (assembly GCF_036324505.1). Classification (NCBI taxonomy): domain Eukaryota; kingdom Metazoa; phylum Chordata; class Actinopteri; order Perciformes; family Eleginopidae; genus Eleginops; species Eleginops maclovinus. The sequence continues at coordinate 7,860,865 of NC_086358.1, forward strand.
CTGAAAAAAGCCCTGTAAAAATCACATTTTGAACTCGAAAAGGCAAAGTTGTACTCTCAATGGTTTGTATTATTATAAGTAGGCACATTTCTTTACATACCGATATAGCTTGTTAGAAAGAGCAGAATTTTTAATCCCAATCTCTCCAACTTTTTTTTGCCTTCATCAGCAGGCCTCTTTTTCTGTGTAACGTCTTCACATTTACGGTTATGCCATGTTCGTTATGTTAGCGAAAGGCCCTCTTGTAAGCACTGTTCATGTGTGTGGCTTTTATTTTGAAATGTAGTATCGGAAGGGTCTTCTGCAATATACTGCCATTGAAAATCTGGTAGGAATAAAGAATTTGAAGTCTATTATTCTATTTTACTATCGTACTTACTACCTCGTTATTTCTTCCTCCTTTGTGTGCCATAAATGGAGCTTTCATTTCTCTGGGAGACTGCAAGACAGACCGAATTTTATCCTGATTAAAGGAAACTTCTAAACACTGATTGTGTTATATTTGTAAAGCACTAGCTCTACAAATATAACACAATTGTGCATTATATTTTACTGCATACTGATAAATTCAAGGCTAAAGTGTTGTTTATTGCCCTTTAAATTGAATTTTCATTCCAATATGAACCTGTTTCTCAGTGTGGCAGGCAGTCCTTTTTATATCCGGCCAGTTGGAGTGTGTGCTGTCATGGTGCACTATACTGGTGTGTGTATAGTGCACCATGACAGCACACACGCCTGACCCATTGTGGATAAGTGTTCACTCTCACCACAGACACACATGCATATTGTAAAAAGGAAAATGTGTCTTCCTTACTCCTGCCTTAGGAAAATATCAACATCAAAGCTATCATCTTTAAAAAAGGACAGGTGGAGAACCTCACCTCACACCATGTGGCTTTTGATGTAGTCTGAGCAGGCTAGCGACATGCACACATCCCAGTAATCCTCAACACTGAAACTGTATTCCACAGCTTGATCGTCACCGACACACCCCCTGCTGGGCCTCTCCTCCTACCAGGTGAAGTGTTTTTTCCTCTGCTCTCTTCGGCGGATGTGACTTCACTACAGGACACAGACGGTGTTTATTAGGGATTCTGCTTGTCAAGAATGAAAGCTCAGGCTACAGGCAGTTGTATTTTCAGTTTCGGGAAGGAATCCAGCTCGAGAGTCATAAAAGACAGAGTCCAGAGAGTGTTATTTCACGGACCCAGATGTGTTGAATAAATCATTTTTCCCAGACCTAATTAAACACTTACTGCCTTGCCCTGTTAAGCTATTAACATCTGCTGCACCAAATGCACTAGGAAGGGCTCCAGCACAAGAAGAATTTGACAATGACAGGAAGACAAAATAAATGGTTTTCTTTCATGTTATTCTTCCTCTTTCCATTTTCTGTTTAAATCCTGCTCTCTGTCTGTAATTGTCTCGGTGCGTCTGCTGCTCTCTTCATTGAGGAATGAATCCTTTACTGCTCCTGCTCTCAAACAGAATACATATTAGTAAACCTATGCTGACACCTGGGCTCATTATATTTCTGCTTCTCACAGGTTCAAGAACTGACTGATATTCAGTCAGAGAAAATAGGACAATGCATGCTCTCATGTATATATAGATAAAAGCATGTACTTACACTCAGTGTTATCTGAGTTGCAGTCTTTTGACTCCAGTGGGAGTGAGTTCATTGCATGGTAATGTGCATACGAAGAACATACCGGTAATTAGGAGAAGTCGATTTCTTAGGTTAAATGTACAGAACAATGTGAACTATATAGCTTGTATCTACTATAGGCAGTGTCAGAGCCTGAGGAAAGGAGCTGCTCTGTGGTCTCGTGGCAACGGATACTTCTGCCAGATGGCAGCACGGTGAACTGGCTGTGGCTGAGCTGGGAATTGTCTTTTAGTATCCTTTGTGCAGGCAGCTCATCTTATAAATCATGTAAAAAGCTTGGTGGTTGGATAACATGATACTGTGGGCAGTTTAAAACACTCCTGTCCTCGAGTATGCACATCGTATATAGTTTGTTCTGTGTAGTGTACGGGTGATTTATATAGCTCTTATAAATACTGTAATAAAACAAGATTGTGGTACAGAAATGAAACATTATTAAAGCGGCTACAAGTTTTTCCTTTCTTATAGTGTGTTGTATCGTTTTTGGTGCATGTAAATGGGCTGCAAAGGCTAAAATCCCAAAGTTCACACCAGAGGGACACACACTCCCCTGTTCCTTTAATGCCCTGATTGAAATCCGTTGTTTACTTCTGTAACATACACCTCTCTATGTAACATACATGCTTCTCATGGCTAACGCTCCAACACTTTGTACGGGACAGGCTAAAGGACGAGACATCACAACAGAGCTGACCAGCTAACCAATCCAAGCGCTCTGCTTTCAGACAAAGGGTGAACAATTTTGCTGCAGCACAGGCAGTATGAGAAAAATAAAGACCTTTTTGAACATTAAAGCATGTAACCATTTCACAATAGAGGCACAAAATACAAATATGAAATTAAAATGAGCATACTATGTCCTCTTCAAGTGTCCCTAAGACTATTGCTTTGGCAGAAAATGGCAGAGATTGGAATTATGGAAGACTACTAATCCTACTAGTAGTAGGTAAGCAGATCCACATTTGAGTTGCTGTCATTCCACTTTTATATAATGTACTTTATGCAGGATTAGAGCTTTTGGTCTATAGGGTGACGGTGGAAGGGGCAGAGAACCTTGGTAAACAAAAGTGTACAAAAACAACAGGTTGTGATCAACAGGCAGCCCATTTTTATAGAATATACTTTCTATTACTGCTTGTGTGTCTTTTTGCACTGGAGTGTTTCTACTTTCTATGGCGTCAAGGAAGTGTAGAGAGAATTTCACCTTTTAGGATCAAAAGTATCAGAACATCAATCGTCTATCCTCAGTTATGTGATGGTACATCAAACAAGCAGACACTCAGGCTTTGTGTCTCACATTTAATTTCCTTAAAAGCACTATCAGATTAACAGAATGCCATCTACGACTAATTGTACCAACTCAGCTCAACATTAATAATCAGTGAATGATAATCCTTTTTGGTTCCATCTTGTGCTTGTGGAGAAGACAAACCTCTCTTGTGCTGGTGGCTTGTCATGATTAGTTCAGGCCTGCTGATCTTGGCTGCCATTCCCTGAGCTCAATAGGATTTTGTGTAATCCCATAGAGCAGAGCAGAGCAGATGGACACACAAGTAAGATCACAGTGGTATAGGGGCTATAATTGGCCTGGCCCTCTGCCTGCAAACCCCTTTTACTGGTAGCAATTTCAATCCTTTGATTATGTAATCAGATTTAAAATTAGGGATTGTCTGTCGCTGTTATGGTTGGGCAGATCCATTGTGAACCAGCAGGGAAGTTTCACTTAGAAAAAGTAGGCACGGTTATTGCTACATTGGGCGTTACATATAGAAAGTAACTATTATGTAATCCCATTAAGCAGATAGACAGGTAGTTCAGTCATACAGGACCATAAACTAGTCTGGCTCCATCCATCATATCCTGATCTCTGCCATTAAATGACTAAATAAAGAAAGTAATTACTAAATGCACCTTAATATCACCGAGCAGATGGCAGTCTTAAAGCTATCACTCTTCCTATCACATATTTTATTAGCAGAAGATAAAGCCCCGAATGGTAACTAATTGTGGTTGAGCTGCATTATTATAGCCACAGCGGTGTGCTCCATTACGGCTCTCTGTGATTGTGCATCACCGCGACTTTTATTAATGGCCATTTCTCATGGTAATAATGACAAAAACAATTTTGCCGATTTGCAGATGACACGTCTTAGTTAAGAAGAAGAATGGGAACAACCTTGTGTTTCAAGGATACTCAGTACACTTCTAAAGCACCACTTACAGCCAATTTATAAAAACTTTGTGGAAACAAAATGTCACCTTACATAAAAACTATTTGGTGCCAATAAACTAGTTACATCTTTTGATTGTATAAGCAATCAAGACCGAAAGTAAAGCTGTTAATCATGACGCAATTATAGGGATTTCCACTAAATGACTTCTTTCCCGTGTTGGCCAACAGAAGTCACAAAAGTTAATATCTAATTATTCTTTTTAGCTTACTTCTATGCTATAATAATATGCTTTCTTTTATTCTTTCTAAGTGCCAATATGGAGTTGGGGGAAGTACTTTTCAATAGCTCACAAAATAAATAACCCTTTGCAATTGCCTAGAAAGTAATCTCCTTTCAAAACAAACAGTGAACAGATCAGCAGGCTGAGAGAAATCTTCATAATATGAATATGGTGAGAGCTCCAGAGCAGCGGGATTACACAAAAGTTTCCTACACAAACTTTAGAGATTCATGAATCCACATTGAGGATATTCAACTTTATACCGATTTTTTGTTTGCAGGAGTTCAGTATTGCTCACCAAATCTACATATTCTTAGTAATTATTTTAAAAGGCGATGGCTGTGACACTACTTCAGCCAGGGTGTGCCCTGCATCTCCCCCTGTGCCAATAGACTCATTACAACAATTATTTGTACGAGCAACACGTTTGGCTAAGGCTGCCATTTAGATAATTATGCTTTATTTAGACAACATAGTCAATATGTTGAGCAATACATGAGCTTATGTGGTGTCCCTTCTTGTTTTCTATGTGGAATTCTTCCTATGTATGATGTCTGTGCCGGTATGTTGGTGCTACAGAGTAAAACTTTGCTTAATAAAACTATTCTGGGGTCGTGCAGTAAAAAAGGTTACTAAAGACCTCCAGGCTGCTCCTCATCTCAAAACAGCTCGGTGCTACATAAGCTCCTAATAATATAATTAAGTTGCATTGTGGGTACATGTGTGGATTGAAAACAACCTCATCCTCTGCAACAATACCAATCTATGCTAAATTGCTGGAGTAAATATTTAACAATTTTGCAATTGGCTGTCAATACTTGTTGCACGTTTACTGGTTACACTTTTTAAAATGATATTTTCGTTGTTTTTTACATACACTTTCTTTTTGACCTTACTGTTTAATGTGGAGCCACTAAGGCAATTGCCATATGGATTTGGCAGTGAAAGATATGTAAGTAAGCATGGCAACTATGACATATAAGCGACCTATATCATTTGTTATATTTGAGGAATTGCTGGAAAATATGCATTAGGGAAACCGCTAATCCCAAAGGGCTTTATCGACTTTAAGAGACAATTGGGTTCAAACCTCGAAACACACTGACCAAGCACACAGGAGATGATAAGATTAGTGCCCTATCATCTCCTGTATATTCCTAGTGCTTGGTCATGCAACATACTGCAAAGTCCACCCTTTTGCTACTGTATGGTGCACCTGTAGCAACACTATGAGAAAAGCAACTGTTTCAGATTTTTGGATTGTTCAATCCATCTTTCCAACAAAGAATAGAAAACATGTCCCTGTTTCATTCGAGTAAAGATGTATTGTCTTAAATGCTACTAACTTTTTCGGTTTGGGTGGACACTGACGAGTTAAAATTTAATGAGAAAGCCTCTCACAGTGATCCTTTACTTCCCTCTCCGGGGCGCAGAGACCGGCGCAGAGCAGTGCAACAGCCCGGTAATCCATGCGCTTTTTGCCGTGGCCATAATTAGATTACGGTGGTGCACCGATCACTGCTCCTGCGGTAAATGCACGACTACCTTCCGACAAAAAAAAAAAAAAACTCCCTTTCTGTCTCCGCATCGCCTTCCCCTTCTCTCTCTCCAGCTAATGTCGTTGGGTCTCTCTGTCTCCCCCTCCCTTTCCGCTTGAGAAGGGGGAACACTAGAGGAGATATACTGTTACCCTGCCTCTCTCATACAGAGCCGGTAGTTACCTTGTGAGTCCCACAACGGAGACTTACGCAAACAGAACACGAGAGGAGACTATTTTTCACCGCACAAGGGACCTTATTACTTGGTGTGTGTGACTTGAACCTAAACTCATTTTTCTTCTCGTCTTGAAGGCGCGGGCAGCGGTATTTCCCTCTCCCCAAAGAAAAAGTGGAGCCGGGTGGATGAGTTGTGTGGATGTTATTTCCTGGTTTTTCTCCTCGGGCTGTGTTACCGCGGCCCGGAGACGGCAACAGTGTGTGGAAAAGTAGATGTTAACCGTATGGCTTCAACGAGGATAACGCGGTAAGTCCTACAGTGACAACCTGTATTCTTTAATAAAACATCTGTAATGCTTGATAGTACGGCTCTGTTGTTCGGTAAGGATACCCTTTTATACATTTCTTTAATCCTTCTCTGTGTTCTTTTGCGATTTCCAGGGCTACACTATTCATATGGATCCATTCTTTTTTGGGTAGAAATAAGTTTGCATGTGTTACTAAAATAGCTAAGAGGCAGTTATATGTAACAGCTGCTTGAAAAACTCCTCATTCCCTACATTACTGAATTCATCTGCCGTAGTTTGATGACTTTAAAGGGGGAACTTGCTGTCCGTGGTGCTGAAATCAGCTGTGGAGGATTTTGGGTGCCCTATTGACGACAACTCAGCACATTTATATGCAACACGCTGCTTTAATTAATCTCCTCCAGCTTTATCAGTGATGGCCAGTGATCATAATGATAAAGGTTGCACCGTCCTGGCTTCACCACAGTGTATACCCTACAGCTAATATTGGATCTTTCATGTGATATGAAGATAGATTAAATTGCGTTTATCTGTGAGTAATGTGTATTGAGGTACAAACACATTATATAGGTGATTTCCGCAATCGATCTCCCCTGATTTGAAGAACCAGGAGTGTATTTTTTTTAAGTAGGCAGAGGAAGAGCCTGGAGGCTGTAACATTACCAGCATATGTGGTCTGTCTCAGTGGTCCCGTCAAAGGCAGGTTACCTCGCAGCAGCCTGTGTGTCTCGGATTAAAAAGAGAGAGAGACAGAGGGAGAGCGAGAGAGTCATCCGATTACTTAAATTAGGAGCAAGCTGTCTCCTCCTCAAGAGAGAACACATAGTGAGGGGAGAAAGTCAAAGGTTAAGAGGTGGGGTTAATGTAAAGCGGGTGTAACAGGTGAAAAATGCTCTTTAGTTTTTCTTCATGATGCTTTTTAACAAAACCTTTATTATTAACTTCACCCTGCTCTGGATGTCAACAAATGAGCTCTGAAATAATGTGAGGCGTTGCTCCGTCATGTGTGAAATTGGCTTGTACACACAGGTAGAGCTACGTAGTGCTAAGTAACCATCAGTGACTAAATATTGCTGCTGTGTCTCTGTGGTGAGGCAGAGTGCGACTGCTTTTGAGTGTCCAATACCCAACGGATTATGTGCCTCTCTACCTGTGTGTGGTCTCCTGTACGTGTTTGTGTGTGTGTGTGTGTGTGTGTGTGTGTGTGTGTGTGTGTGTGTGTGTGTGTGTAGAAGGGTCAGACAGGCAGAATGTGTTTCATGAACCTGGGACCTGCCTGTTCGTCACCATGTCAAATCCTGTTAGTCACGCTGGATGACAGAGGCACCAGGACCTGGATTTAAATAACTACTGCAGCTAAATCCTTGTCTTTTGAGTGGGAGTTGTCTACGAAGTGATATGTTCATCTATGTGGTTGGTTATTTAATTAGAGGGGTAGGTAATGGGGTAGTTGGTTAGTTACTACTGCAAAAAGAAAGCACCAATATAATCTCTCGATACAAAAGGCACATTTTTTACTCTGCATCATTACCTTTTGTTCTTGAAGAATTACTTTGTTTACCTCATGAATATTTCATAAAACTGCTATTTATAGGTCTTAATGACCCTGTTTGACCTGATTGTTCAAATACTTTGGTAAAGTAACCAAAAAGGATGATCAAATGAACAAAATATATCTACTTAGATCTTAGGGATCGTGTCTCACAACCAGTGTTGCACTGAAATGTTTGATATTTTAGTACTGTTAGCTGTGAAGCAGAAGGAATAATCTTTTAAGTTTCTCTACAATTAGCCTAGATTACAAGCAGTGAATATATTGTGATTCAACACATACAAACTCCTGTACGATTCAAGCAGGATGAAGATTTGGAATAAAGTTAGGTATCAGATACAGTACTTTGAGAGCTTCACTTGCGGTAGTTTTCAATCATGAATCCCTGGAGTAAAAGCCATGGTGATCTTCATTTAGGTCATCTACTAATTGAAAGATATACACATGGGATGCTCATTTAACTACAAGGATGGGTAAACACGGCTAAACCGGCTCCCAAGGTTCACAATTAGGATCCAATACATAGTCACACTACTCATTAATGCTTCTGTTGCCTTTTATTTTGAAATGAATGCAGAGTTTCAAATTGTGTACGAGCATCAGATGGCGAGATCATGCCTTTTGTTGCATGTTCTTCCCCTGCAGTGTAAACAGTATTCTATCAGTGCACATGTATGGCAAACGGAAATGAGATCGAACTAAGCTTTGAATGCATTAAAGGTAATACATTGGAATTTAGAAAATACATTTAAAACATATCATACGGAACCAAGATTTATTTCATATATGTAATGGAAAACCTATTAGACACAAATGGATCCCGAGAAAATGAACGTCTACAGTTCCACATTTCACATAGCTGCCACTATATAACCTTAGTACTCATATAGGAGCCAACGGTAACGTCAGCTTAAACCCAATCTCTGTCACACGTTGTCTTTGTTTAAATAAGATTTGATAGTAGCTTCTGTGTTGAGGTATTGCTATGCCAATGATACGGTATTATGATTGTCTAGTCCAGGTTTTCTTATGAGGACAGCAGTGAGACTGGAGTCATGTTGTTTTCTCAACGGGGCCGAACGGGGTGACCCGCCTGGCTTCCACACACCTTGGTACGGCTGTAAGAGCCCTGCTTAGATTGTATGACTATCACCTGAGGCGGCTATACTATGACTGACAATGGTACACAGTCTAATATACTTTTCCCGAGTTTGAATTTCACACGTCAACCATATTTGTGTGGAGAAGTATATGGAGAACTAAAACCTACGCAATGATTTGTTTAAAGCCTCTGTTGATGTTGTTTGACCAAAGCACGTGTCCACGGCAATGTTTTGGCCTTTTACTCTTCGAGCTGTAACAGTTCTTCTTTTACTGGGTAGTTTACACGCATTGCCTCAAAATTGTGTTTATTTTCAACCCCTGATTTATTCCCTTTTTTTAGTTGTATTTAAGTATTTCAATGGAACAGATAGATATGGGTTGAAGCCAGTGACGTGCGGTGAAGTTCATGGCTGGTGAGGCACTGACGTCATCACAATCAGATTTGAACCTTAGAGCATCTTATTCATTATTTGAATGGCAGCAGTTAATGGTGTTATGTTTAAAATCCCAAATCAGCAGTCTTCACATATAAAAAACTGTATCACTCAATAAAGCACATGTAATTAAAAACGTTATTGCGATATTACCTTTATTTATAAATGAAGTCCATCTTAGAAAATTGTTTTAGTTTGGATATGCAATCCTCCATTCTAAAAGTAGGGTCAGGCGAGACGAAAAAATAAGCAAACGACTGCTCTTGACTTAACTGTAAATTTTAGCTCGCTGTCACTTATTCTGCAGCGCACGAAGAATCACTGGACTCACTAGCACCCACTGCCATGAGGCAGGAGAACTGCGTGCCTCACCTAGTCTCTCTTCGCAGCGGTTTTGCTCAGCACAAGAGACACGTTACAGACATACAGTTGACAAAAAACACTGTATATTATATACACCAGCTAAAGTATGGAAATTAGTTAATATAGCCAGAGTGTTTGAACATTTTAATAGCGACATACAGACAGACAGCAGTTACAGTCTCACTGTATAGCATGTCAGCAGGTTGGTGCCTCACCGAGCAGCCGTTCTCAGTGTTTGAACGTGAATATGAAAATTCAGCGATTTTGGATCAAAATAATGTAAAACTGGTGAAATTAAAAGGAAAATAACTTTATAATACAAACAACTGGACAAATATGATCATTAAATTTATTTCTTCATTTTACTTTTCATGATGAGTTCTCACCTGCCTCCCCTCACCGCACGTCACTGGTTGAAGCCCTATATCTATATTCAGTAACATATGGACTAAGGTTCTAATTTCATTGGACCTTTTAATTTCTAAAGAATCTTTGATTACATTGTTGTACCTGGTTCACTAATCCAACCTTGAAACTAATTATTACATGAATCCATGTATTCCTCTCAACATAACTGATTCATCAAGGTTCTCTGATGGTTCAAGCGATGACTTAGACCTGGCAAGACTTAATAACTTGCCGTCGTTGGTATTGTTTATTTTGAAACATCATTCTGGAAAATTGTTTGCACATGGGTTTTTTTTTAAATCACCATGCTACCAAATTATTAAAGGTCAAGTCCAGAGGGCCACTTCCTTAATTTTACAAACAGCTCCCTCTGTATGTACTCACTTTAGATTTAAAGCTTTCATTATAACTTTATTTAAATGTACTGACTCACCACCTGTGATGTCTGTCCTCTCACTTCCTCCCAGTGGCCAGAATACCTATTAAAAAGATGTCATATTGAATTATCCACACTCATGTGAGCACAGCTAACTATTCTTACTGCTGACAGATTGCAGGCTACGGCTGAGTTCTTCGATTTCTCCCTGAAGGGTAAAAGTGGATGGTGTAGTACTCCTAGGAATTAACCAATTCTTTGCATAAACCAAAAGCATATGTTCACTATCTGATCCTATTTTTCTTATTATAGTTTTTTCAAATGTATCTCGTGCGAATCTACTATATTCAGACATATTTTCATGTCTTCAACAACTATTTTTCAACTGTGTGCATTTCTGAATACACCCCAAATATAAAGCACTTGTAGTTTTACTCTTTTTATTCAATGCTTCTCTCAAACTTTACCAGACAGTGTTGTTGTACCTGTGCTGGGAGTTATATATGCTGTTTAATGCTCACAACAAGCTTTCATAGGCATGTCTTATTGAGTTAGACAAGCCTTTCTGAGCATCGGCTGAACTCAGATGAAGAAGACCATGTGGTGAAAAGTACAACGTGTGATTTTTCAGAGTCATATTAACCTACTTTCCATTACCACACATAATAAATTACTCATTTTGAAGCTAGCATATGTTACACTCAAACACTATTATTAATATCACGCTCTTCTTAAAGAGAGCCGCATTGTGTGTCATTATTGCATTGACTCCACAAATGCAGATAATTGAAGAAATGGGTCGAGTAGGAAGATGTCTGCCTGTCTATTTTTTACTGGGAGTATGAAATTAAATCCAGAACTACCATAAATGCTTTTTAAGAAAACTGTTGCTCTTTACCGTTTTCAATGTTGAATAATTGGTTTAATTTGTGTTTCGTGCGAAAGAACAAACGTTACCTTGATGAAATAATCTATGGTGTTGAACAACTTGTACGTCCAAGAGTGACGATGTCAATGTGTACGCTGCGACATCTCTAGCACTACAATACTTACATTTAAATTGGTATTTTGGCATACATTTCACCTGTAACAAATATTTCCCATCCTAAGTATTGAATATATATTATTTTTCGCTGCCAATGTTTGAATGACAACGTCTAAACAATGTGACACTGTGAAAAGGGTGTCTATGTCTGCAGCTCCTCTCTGCTTTTATGAGCACAGCAACAAAGCTTTACAAACCCACTGTACTCTTGATGCTCAGCACAATACATCAGACAGACAAAGACGGCAACACACAGGTGAACATAGTGGAGCATGTAGGAACTAAAGAGTCTGACATAGCCCTCAGTACAGTTTGTGGAGACCAAAAACAGAGCTAAAACTCTAAGTAAATGATAATGTTTCTCCACAATGGCTTCATCTGTTTGTTCAAAAGTTTCCGATATCAACCTAAAAGGTGATAATAAGTTACTTGTTCCCACAATATGAAATATATATTGGGAGCCAGTCTTCTATGAAATTGTGTTATGTCTGCACAGCAATAACAGAGAGATGAATCACACCATCTTCCAGGCTGAAGAGTATAATTTAGGATATCTAATGTCTTCTGAGGTGTTCTGTTCACACCGGGGAAACTTCTGAATGACTTTGGCTGTTCAGTTCCAACTTTAATGCACAAATCCTCATCCTCATTGCCATTTTTCTGTGTCTGTTGGTTTTGGTGCCAGGTGTTGTTTTGTTTCCTGCTTGAGGGATTGACTTTACATTCAACAATACAGCCGAGCTAATTGTTTATAACAAGATTATCTGCCTCCTGGCCAAAACACTCCATGGAATCTGCATAACTGGCATGCAGTCTTGAGAAACAAAGAAACAAATTAGCAAAATGCTGCCTAACTTTTGTTCTTTGCCACCACATTTTTACTTAGTTTATTACTGAATTGTTCACAGTGGGTAACAACTCTAATACAAGCAAAATAAGAACACATATTAAAGAAAGCAACCGCTAAATGAAACGAAATGGAGTTTCTGTAACACCATGCACAATTACTTTCCAATTAAAACCTTACACTATATTTCCACAGACCTATAGTTACAGTCACTCTTTTGAAAATGTGTTTTTAGTCGGCCCCTGTACAATGAGATGGGTTTACCATCTGCGTCCCAGGGTGAGATTAAATGAACTTGATTTAATCCTTTGTGGTAAAAGTTCTGAAAACCCCCAGCCCCAGTTTTAACACCCTAAGTAGCTTTGGATCTGATCAGGGGCTTCTAAACCTCTTCAGTCCTGGCCCCAAATAAGAAAGACTTAGTCAATGAGCTTTAGACATATTTACAACTTGGCACTGTGTTTGCCGTATAGATGCCACCGTCGATGTTGACTCATAATTTGACACGTCGAGCTAATGATACATGGCCAACTATAGCTGGTGCAGTGGCAATCTCTTCAGTGTGGCTGGGAATCTGAAAGTGGGACATAACCAATGGGCACTGAGGTAATAAAGTAGCTGGCTTTCACTCGTGTTGCAGCTTCCTCAGGCAGACCCTTTTCCCCCCCCCCACCACCACTGTGGAAACAGTCAGCACAGCTGTAATGGTTATTCGAGGTCAGAAATGTGTTATTCTTCAATATACCAGGTGATAATGGTGTGTTACAGGGTGCATGAATAATGCCACTCATTTCTCTGTATATCAGGAGTAGAGGACATTTTTATTGTAATAGGGTTGTGTTTACTGTCAGATGGGAACGGGAATAGAAGAATTCCTTTATAGACATGCTCCATTAAATAGTGACACAAAGCAAATAACCCACACAGACGCAGGCAACATAAAGCACACGACTCATTGTACCAATATCCTGCTTATGGTAAATTGTATATGCTTAATTGAGAAATAATGTTTGAATCAGAAGAGACTCCATCTTGGGTTTTATCTATAACGTTACTGACATGGTGCTCGATAGAGTGAGGTGAATTGGGTGGAGTAGACTCACATTGATTTCACACTGAAAGAAACTATTTCAAAGTTGGACAGTCTCGATATGACTGGCTCCGGGCGCGTGTGGCTAATTTGTTTAACTTGAAAGAGTGAACGTCAATAGTCATCTGATTGAGAATAAGCCGGGGAGAGAGGCTTCATTCTTACTAACTGAACTTGCATCAAGATTTATATTTACTTTTAGTGCCAGTTGATTAAGTAATGCTGATAGTTTGGGTTTTACTGTAATTGGTTTTGAGATACAAGTCTGAGATTTATCCTCTGACTCCAGTGTGATGGAGGTGAATGGATCGCCACGTTTGGTGCCCAAAGTCTAATAAATATTTCGTTACGGACACACTACTAACAAAATCACTCCTGAATGTCTTGTTTTTTTTGGACTCTACACTCATCGTTTGGCTTAGTTTTACAGCTTTTACCTACCTCATTTCTAGTCCCAGCCGGTAGCAGTGCCACTTATTGTATTCTACCTGCCCGGCACCAGACAAAATCAGTTGTGAAAAGTAAGTTAAAGAAGATTTCTTGTGTTGGACTTTTTTTTTAAATGGACAAGTATTTTGTGAACAAAACGTATTAATGTATTTCTGTCAAAATCAACAGCATAATACATTTCAATTACAGCAAACACAGTCGATCTGATCCACAGAACAGCGGTTTTCAAACAAAGTCTATCTTTAAGTTTTTAATTTTGGTAACACAACCCTTTAGAGACTGTCTACCGGCATAAGCAATTCTGTCTTCCTCACCTTAATGCATAACGTGGCCATAAAATAATAATAGTGCATTAAATGGATCACGTTCTATGTCCTCCAATCTGCATAATGCTGTTTAACTGTGCTGTTGAATGAAGAGATACATAAGATAATACTATGTTATTTGTGTTGTTGTTTGTGCACACAGTCACATAAACACAGTCAGTGTGATATAAGACCTGCAGACGCTCTGAGGCTGTAGTGTGATGCCTTCCAGAGTGTTTGGCCCTTTTAGCAAAACACTCACAGGTAACTGTCAGCAGAAATTTCCATTATAGCTGGCGTAAACAAAAATAAATAAAGGGTTGTGTGAGAGTCTGTGTTTTTGTGAGATTGTGTGTAGGAAAATGTATTGTTTTATCTGGAGGGATGGAGGAGGCAATTGTCTGCGACACTGGAAAGGTATTTGAGTGTGTCTGTGGTTAGCAGCCACATGCTAAGGCACACAAGGTTGACAGTGTTAAGTCTGGCCTCTAGCTCTGTGTGTGTGTGTGTGTGTGTGTGTGTGTGTGTGTGTGTGTGTGTGTGTGTGTGTGTGTGTGTGTGTGTGTGTGTGTGTGTGTGTGTGTGTGTGTGTGTGTGTGTGTGTGTGTGTGTGTGTGTGTGTGTGTGTGTGTGTGTGTGTGTGTGTGTGTGTGTGTGTGTGTGTGTGTGTGACACACAGAGAGCGGGAGGGAGATTATAGGGGCTATTGCCAACTTCAAAGTGTCTCCTGGTGTTGTGCCAGGTCAGCATGTTTACACAGGAGAATTGCTGTTGGGACACACACACACAAACACACACACACACACACACACACACACACACACACACACACACACACACACACACACACACACACACACACATACATGCAGACACAGGCCAAGTTGCGTGCACCTGTGTACACACACCTTATCTCCTGTTGTGGCTCTCCTGAACATACTCACACATAAGACGCACACACCGCCCACAGTGCATCCGTCTTATCAGTGGTCCCTGTGAGTTGGGGGAGGCATTTAATCAGGGTCAACGCATTGCTCTTGGCACCCAACTGATCCACCATCTCTCCCTCTCTCTGTCCTCTCCTTCCCTCTCTCTCGCCAAATATTTCACAGCAACAAAACTTTGTTCCAGAAAAGTTAAATTTGGATCACTGGAGGCTTGAAATAGTTTCACAGTTCTTCGGCTACTTTTGGAGAAGAGTGTACAGTATAGCCAGTTCTGAAACATGCTGGACTCTCTTTTCGGACAGCAACTAGGATCTCTCCAACCAACACATCTAAAGCTCAATAATTTACACATTATATTTCTATTCTTTAATCAATCCAAATATGACAACATTGCTTTTTGTGCATATTTTGTGCTAAGCTAACAAGCTGCCTGCTGTTGCCTGACGTATAATGGACAGAAATTAGAGGTAATTGAGTTTAAACAAACAAATTCGGTTAAATAAATATAATTTCAATCTATTCAAAAGTAAAAACACAACATATTCTAAGACTGTATCATAAAATGTAAGTATTTAATGGTAAATTCCAGTATTGTAAGATGTTAGAATGAGGTGTTGTGCATCCACTGAAACCGAGTGGTGTTGCAAAAACTCTGCAGCTCTTTTTTTCTGAAATTAACCTCGCTCATTTATTATTAAAAGCTCAGAGGTACACCTTTTAAATATGTAATGTGAGGTAACACGTGAGGATAAAAGTTGATAGGAGAGGCTATTTTAAAAACTATTCCACACTGCACAGTAACAGTGACTCATTAGAGGATCAATGTGGCTGTGATTGTATTTATAATGTGTGTTTTGGAAGTTGTTAACCAGCACATGGATTCGAGATTCGAGATTTTTAAATGGAAGTGCAGGGCTGCAGTATTATGAATGTTTTATATATGCAGGTCAAATAAAAATGAGTCCCAGGCATAAGTTATCAATGATGTGACACAGGCACTGAAACCTGAGAGGTGTAGTTGGCATTTGGGGGAGCTCAGGTGGAAATAGTGTGAATTTCCTGCACGCATTGAGGTTGAGGATTTTCTCGGGTCACTGAACAACCTTTAGGGTGTAAAGATAAAGCTCAGAGCCCAGTGATGAGACTCATCCCCTCCTTAAGGGGAAAGTGTTTAAATCCACTTTAGATGTCAGGTATTGTGACTTGAATGTTCACCTTAACGCAGACGTGAAATAACTTTGTAAGAAGCTGTGCGGTTTGTGCATTGTGTATTTTTGAGCTACACTTGACCTAGGGTCATTTTGTATAACGGCATGTTTGTGGTGCTTATGAGCACATTTTACATCCAGGACACATTGTGAGTGTTTTAGCGTAACAACTCAAAAGCACTACACTGTTTGTAGGCTTCAAATCTTTAGTCTTGTCATTTAATTGTAACATTGACACGTATTGCTCATACATTTTTCATAATTAATGTACTGGTCTGTAAAATGTCAGAAAAAAGGGAAAAATGTCCATCTTAGCTTCTCTTAAATTTGATCTCTTTAAATGTCTTGTATTTCAGTCAAAAAAAAGAAAATATTGAGTTAAATATGAACAAATGGAAATCTATGTATAAAAGTGACTAAAAACACACTTTTTTGTTGCTGTTTCTGCATTAAAAATGTACCAATTCTTAAAACAATATAATTTTTCTACTCGACTATGGTTGCAGCTCTTCTTTTAAGGATTTTATCTTTAAATATGTAACAATTCGCTCCAACTGACTCATTGTGAAATTTCTTGAAAGAGAAAATAGCACAACTTCGCATCGAGATAAATCCTAAGCAAGCAGCAAGACTTTACCAGGATCAGACTGCTATCTCAACAGTTTTGTCCGCTGTGTCATGTCAAAGTAGGACAATATTGGCTTTGGTTTCATAGTGGTTTAAGAGATAAGTGCGTAGTAGAGTTGTTTTTCTTTTTAGGGGCAGAAATGTGATGCAGAAAAAATGTCAAAAAATGTCGATGAAAAGTGTGGGACTTGTGAAGACGAACATGCTGACTGGACAGAGGCTAAAAAGGAAATAGAAAACACTTCTGTGTTGATGTGTTACTTCTTCTTCATCCCCTCCTCTCCATTTTCCTTTGTTCTTCTTCTTCCTGTCTTCTTTGCACTCGGGTTTATTCCCTCTGTGTTTCTCTTGCTCCTTTCCCCGGACATAAAACCACTGCTACTCAAAGAAAGACAACTTTACGAGCAATTATTTTCACTCCTTCATCAATTATTCTCCCAGTGTTTTCTCTCCCTTTCTATTCTTCAGTCTCCTTCGTCATTAATATTTAACAAAGCTGTCAGTGTTGAAGCGTTTTGATGAGGGTGAGAGTTACTATTCCCAAAAATGCCTCCTTGAAAAAAGTTTAAATCAGAGAGGATATATCAGTCTGACTCTCAAGACGTTTTTAGTTGTTCAGGCTCTTCTTCTAGATCATAAATGTTCTGGGAGACCGCAGAGCATTTGCATTTTATTTCATTACTTGTTTCGCTCCCAAACTGTATTTGATGAAGCAGATTTGTGTAGCCAAATCATGAATGCGTGCATCTGTTGATTTATTTATTCATTCCATTATTGGTTTATGAATTCATGACTCAAGTTTTGAAACCAGATCTGTGTTTGCCAGTTCTTTGCTTGCCCATCAGTGCCCTCAGATCATTGGATCAGCAGATCTGCTGCCAAACTCAGGTGACAACCTTTAAGTGGTGTTGGCAGCTGAGAGTTGTGTGAAAGTACGTCAGGCCTGCATAGTGAAGGTGAGAATTAGTTCACTTGGCTGACAGAAGCTGATTTTCTAAGTCAAATTTTTTTATGGAGGGAATGAATGGAAGATAGAGAGAACTGGCACTGGACGATAATGGTAGTATTTGACTCCTGCGCTTGGAAAGAAATTGGTTCAATGACTTTAACCAACTATTGGTGTGAACTTGCACTACAATATATAATGGGAATAGGGGCAGGGAATATGTCAAAATCAACACAATAGTTACAGAGGGAACTGAATATCTGAGGTGCGTAGTTGTTTCACCCATCTTCTATCTGTTTAGGAAACATGGTGTTCACTTGTCTTTGTCTCTCGACGGCATTACCATGGCCGTGTCCATTTGAAACAAATAACTGAAAACAGTTCATTTAAAAAAATATATTTTCCAGAATTGTTGATGGTTTTATATTCAGATCCAATATCAATGCCATGCCAAAACATTTACTTTGTTTTTATTGAACAGTTTTACAGTTACCCTAACCCTAACCCTAACCCTAAAAGTGAGCTGCCAAAAAATAATTTCCCTCAAGCCATCACTACTTGTAATTTTTATTTTGAACAAAAAAACAAGTCCAGCGTTTCTTCCTCTTGTGGAAACATGAGTCAAAACTTTATTTGTGGCATTAACATAGCTGATCTTACTTTTATATGTAAGGGTCCCCACTAAGCCTTCCCTGCAAATAGGCT
Source organism: Eleginops maclovinus (assembly GCF_036324505.1). Classification (NCBI taxonomy): domain Eukaryota; kingdom Metazoa; phylum Chordata; class Actinopteri; order Perciformes; family Eleginopidae; genus Eleginops; species Eleginops maclovinus. The sequence continues at coordinate 7,879,418 of NC_086358.1, forward strand.
GCACATTTCCCCTTTCTGGATGTTTGATGTCTTATTTCGGAACAAATGGGCAGATAGCTCTTCCATATCCGTGTGAGTCCTGTTGAAGCACAACAGTGGCCGCTGACAGCTACAAGCTCACTCATTGTTAGCTGGAGTTTTTCCAGAAAAGAGTATCAGACCAAATGAAAATTGGAGCTGCCACGACATTAGAGGTGAAATCAACCGCACGAAATGAGATGTGAGATTTATTGCCATCCATACAATTATGTGACTGTGAAATAATCGAGGAGCGGAGAGGTGAAGGCTATCTGACTGCTCAACCATGGTCACCAGTGGCAGCACAATCTGTCATAGTTAACACTACTTACACCATGTTAACCGCGGGGCATGCCTCATTATTCACTGCCTCTTGTGAATGGTAACATGCGAAAATACCCCTACACTCCCATCTCATATATGCCCTTACACATTCATGCATGCTACGCTCCATTGTGCCTTGTATTGAATATGTTCCTAATGTTGCGTCACCTGCTGACAGAGAAATGTGCTCAGGAAGAGAACAGGAAATGAGTCAAACAGGGCTTAATGGTGGACGAGGAAAGCTCCTCAAAGCTTAACTGTGCTCCTGTTCCATTTCCTATAAAAGTGAGGGAAATGGAAAGTGTTCATGCATGTGTGGTGATTTACCAATTCACCTCAAATCGATGTATGGAGGGAAGTGTTTCTTGTAAATGACTTGATATTTGTATGGAAATCTGAAAACTGCAGATTTATCCGAAGACTTAAAGCGTTACCTATTTAAGTAATGATCCATCCTCACACACAAACCTGTTTTTCCTGTTGTATAATGTATGGGTTATTGTAGAAGAACTGAAAATGTGCCAACTCTTTGGTGGCGTGCATTTATACAGCAGTATTTACACACTTTTGCATACAAGTCGGCCTTTTACACCCATTAATACTGAAGCAGCCAGTCAAGGCGCCTTCTGCTCAGGGAAACTAACATTCCGTCACCGCTTGCCATGCCATCAGGAGCACCTTGGGGTTAAGCATCTTGCCTTGGATGCATCAACATGTCGCCTCTTTCTCAGATTACTACCTGTGAGCCAGCACCTAATGTTTTCCTTTTCATCACATTTTTTGAAAAGGTTAAAGCTGATTGCTGGTTTGGGACATAAATGCTAGCCCTTTCCTTTAGTGTCTGAGGGGTGTGTGTGAAGACTCAGACTGAAATCAGGACTAACGCAGTCAGAGTACTGCACTGCAAACACTCTCAATACAAGTGTAGATCAATATTTCCCGTGCCTTCTCAAGTATTTCCTTTGTAGACACCAGTAGATATAGTACTCACAAGCCCTAATTTACATACCATTTTCATTTTGATACTGAGTAAACCTCAAGTTCACTGATATTCCAAACTTCTACCAAGCAATAAAAAAAAGGAGCTTCATCTTTCCCTGCATTGTATTTAAAACAGACACAGAATACAGATGAAAGGGATCTGTATGATTTAAAAGCCTTAAATGAAACTACACCTTCCAGGATTTGAGAAAAGCATACTCGGTGGATGAGAGTCCAAGTCTTCAAAGTGGAACGAATGCTGTGTTTCTCTCTGTTAATTTAAATATCTCCAGCTTTCACACCCTTGCTTTGAATTTTATTAAAATTATTTAGTGGCCTGACTGTTAAACAAAGCAATAATGTTTTGGCAGTTTTGAACATCGTGCAAATAGATCCAAAACCCTGCTTTACACCTCAATGCTTTTGAGGTCTCTCTTGCATATTAATAGAAGAGTTTTAATATGTTCCTTTTCTTTTTAGTTCTCTCATCTGTCTGCTTCTCTATTTTCTCATCACAGTTTGATTCAATTCCTAATTCTTTCCGTGTCCCTCACAAAACTTGTCCCATGTTACTCATACTGTTCATTTTCCTTTTGGCAAAACTGATCGATACACTTATTTCCGCAGCCTGAATTTATTTCTATTTTACCTTCTAAGCAATAACAGACTGATTACATTCGGAAAATAAGACTCCTTTGAGGCGGATGCGAGCAATTCCAACAAATTGCTTCATTTATTTGGCGAACCACTTGAGGTAACCTAATTGCAACAAGTGTCAGTTTTGTTGACACGATCGTGTAGCGGCGTAATGCTGCCACTTCTGTATTCTGGCTTTAATGCTGATTTGAAGAGCAGTTGAAAAATATTCAAATTAGGACTTGAGTGCAATTGAACGGCCTGGTAATGTAGAAGAAAACAACCTGGAAACGAATGATGAGATTAGATGATTGGAAATGAGGGACAGTTTTTTGAGATGCGAGAGGCCTCGATTTGATTTCAGGGGGTGTGAAGAAATCACGCTGCTGCACAAACATTGAGCTGTGTTTAGGCTGGTCAACACGAGACTATATTCCAATTGATATTTATCTTGTTTTTTTACCTAGGAGTTACACTGTTTTTCGGGCCATTTGTGTGTGCCTTGTTTGTCTGCTAGTTTGTCTTTGATTAAGGAAAAACTGCAGGAACAAATTTCATAAAACTTTCATCAAAGAGTGGAGCAACAAGCCTTTCAATTTTAATGTGGCACCAAATAAACAGGCTGATACTCAAATTGTGTTTTGCTTTTGTTAACAAAGACAGACAGGGCATTTGTGGTGCATTTATATCGGGTTGGAATAATCTGACAAAAACTTACATTTTCAGCAACAATTCAGGAACAGATATCACAGTATGGTTGTAAAACTAAGAGCAATAAAATACAACATCATCTTTGTAGCATCCATGTCATTAAAACAATATGTCTTGAAGCTCACTAAAGAGGAAATGATAACCTCCCAACTCTGGTAGAAGCACTTGAATGCACCTTCGGCCTTAGTGAGATCTGCGCCCTGCCGGTGCATTTCTAGTGTTTCATGCTTTTTCTTATTTAAGTGTCTGATTGTGGTTATCAAATAACAAGGACTCATATGAAACACTAGCCAAACGCTTTATTCGACTGCTTTTCCAAATGATATGATCTATTAGTGGTATCTTTAACACCAGAGGAGCTTCAACGCAGCACAGTCATCTTGTTCAACTGTAAACCAGCAGACAATATGTACACATTTCCTGGTGTCATGTGTGTGAGGGGCTTGTTGAGAGGTGAATATCTGGCCAGTTGTGGTGAGCTGGTCTTGCTTTAATATTGTGTTTTCTTTATTAATAAGGAAAGTTTCTAGCCAGACCTGCTTTGTTTTTCCCTCCATTAGTCTTTCTCTCAGTGAATAATTTGCAGTCTTATGAAATCCAGAACTTCAGCATTAAGACCTGAGGCTTTAAAATGTATTTTATAATGATCTCTCTCTCTCTCTCTCTCTCTCTCTCTCTCTCTCTCTCTCTCTCTCTCTCTCTCTCTCTCTCTCTCTCTCTCTCTTTTCTTTCCTCCCTCACATATTTCATCCACCTCTTCTTTTTAAATATATTCCATTAAACTTGCAAAGTGACCCTGCACATGTGTTGACAACCACACATGAGTTTGTGAGAGTGATTAGAAATAAGAACACTTTACCCTACTTAAATATTTTGGAAATCCAGGGGTGTATTTAATTACACATCCGTTTGGGGAATTTTATTCTGGAGATAACTATTCAAACATTTTGAAACACGTTTGTTGGCCATGCTTGTTTTTCATAGCCCTTGTCAATCACCTATTAAGTGATCTCCCTTCTCTCACCCTCCTACTCTGTTCAGTGCTTGTGTGCAATTAGGGGCATAGTGGCGTTTGATGCTGCCTCTTCACACTCACAGGTGCTCACTGTCTCTGTGAGATTGGCAGAACAAGACCAGCAAAGTGCCCCCCCATTAGCTTATTGGACAGCCTGGTCAACACAAATTTGTGTGTGTGTGTGCTCTCTGATTCTGCCAACTGTGGAAGAGTTAGTCTGCAGTCAGCATGTTGCAAACCAGTTCAAACTGGTTTGATTGCAATCATAAAGAAAATTAAACCGCACATAGTTTAATTACAGCAAATGCAGATGTGTAGTGGTATGTGTATTTGCATATGTTGATGTTGTTGTATGTTTACTCTAACCTACATGCATCTTCTTAATTTTGAAAGTGTAATGAAAGCTCTTTATCTCATTAAGGCACACAAAACTGATGCTGCCCTCGACACTTGTCTACTACCTTGACAAACTCTTTGCTTCTTCTGTGTTTCTAGGCATAGTTAAATCGAAAACAGTGAATGAAAGCAAATTGTTGAATAAGCATTGAGAACATTTGAATGGAGAGGCCAGGATGCACCACAGTTTAAATATAAGCCAGGCGCCATTGCAAAATGAGTGAAATGTGCTTAAATGTTAATACAATTATGCCAAATAATGACTTCAAATATTTAAAGTATATTTGTTATATGAAAAAAAAAACATACTTTCAATCTCGTAATTGCAAACCCCCTGGATGCAGACATTTCAGTCGGAGTAAGACCCCGAATATTGAAAGAGCCGCTCAATAATTACAAATGACACCACCGCTTCATTGTTTTCATTAGTGTTATGTCTCTTTGTGGTTGTTCTACCTCCTAAAGTTAGTTCTGCTCAACCGACCCAGCCTGTTCTGATTATAAATAATTTTATAAAATAGACCTTAATTCATCTTCTGGTTTCTTTATCGTTCTGCCCTGAGGAGATACAGGTATAAACATACAAGTTAGTGCTATATTGTCCAGCACTAACATAGTAACCTCTGTGTTTAGCCTGTAGAGAAGCATGGCTTCATTACACCATCCTGTAACCAGATAGTCACAGTTCACCCGTCCTCTGTCCTGGCAAAACACCCTTGAGCAACACAATAAAGCACACACAGTGAGTCGGTCTGCATAAGGCAGGCAGTCATCTGCCTGAAATGAAAAAAGGGATGAAGAAATGTCTTGTTTTGGCAGCACAGGAGCTGTGAAAAATGCTTTTCTGCATATCAGACAGACACTGACAAACTGGCTTTCAGTCACACAGCGACACACACACACACACACAAACACCAACACACACACAAATACTGGCACAAACAGGCAAACAGACAGACTGACAGAAAAAGAAACAGACAGATGTCTGCTATGAAAGTACAAGGGGAAGTATTTGTACTTGTCTTCTTCTCCTGTGCCCATGCATACACAGCCAGTTGGAGTTACTGTAATAATGTCTCATCCGTCACATGCAATGACAGGAAGCTGATCACAAACACTGAGGAAGTGAGCAGCATGTCAACATCTCTCACTCTCTCTCATTGTTTCTGGTTAAGTCTCCATTTGGTAACTTAGCTTCTTTATTTTGCTATTTTTAACACATATTCTCTCTCAATATCTCCTTTATTTAAAGGTTACAGTTGTGTTGCCTTTACAAAGTCTCTTCATTTTAATGTTCTCTCTGGTGTCCTATTCTTTCTTTCCAATCTCTTTCTCTTCCTCATATTGTTTCTCGTTTGTCCTACTCTCCATTCTTTCCTCACCCTCGCTCTTCCCTCTTCTCATTTTCTTCCCCCTGAGATCTCTATACATCAATAGCAGGTTGTTGATGTTCAATAAGATCAACGGCCTTTTAAGTGCAAAACATAATATCTGTCTCCTTCCTTTTCTTTATTTGTCTGTCTGCCTTTCTCTGATTCTCTGCGATAAAGTCTCAGTCCACGTTTTTTCTTCTTCTTTCTAACATAATGTTTTGTGTTCTTTCCCTTTTGTTTTACCTTCTGCCCGTCTATTCTCTTCTGTTGCCTCTCCCTGTCCCTGTTTCCACTGCATCTGTTATTCTCTCTATTACATTTCCTTTGCGTGGGTGTCTCTATGTCGGGTGTACTTCCTCTCCTCTCAGGAGGAATACAACTTTTTGAAGTTCCACCAGAGGAGAAGCGCCTTCAGCCCTAATACACTTCGTCCTGGTTACTGACGCTAACAGCATGGCCTACTGTTGTGTGACACAGTGCTTTGTGAACTTTACCAGGGAATTAAACATAAGAAGAAAGCATCTTTGCCGAAAGCACAAACTCAACATAAGGGTCAAAAACTTGTTCGTATTGGGCCCAGCTAAAAATGATGAAACTCTCAAAGAAATAAGAACACATTTAATCCATTAGATCTGTTTTGTCTAATGAAATGATGGTTGGCTGCTTGGTAACTGTGTTATTTGTAGTTATTCTTTGTTGTATTAATGATTAGGAATGTTTAATTTAGGCTACAGCAACGTTCTGTTACTATTACATCTTTTATATGGAAATGTGATGTAATTAATGGACTAGTGACCAATTAAGTTTTAAAGGTATAACATGCATCTTTTTTCCAACAAAGCAGTGTATATACAAACAAATAATTCCTCTCATGCATCACTGATTACAGCCTAAAGTGTGTGGTGGTGTCAGAATCTATTTTTGATGTTTGCAAAGAACTTTTAGGCCCGACATGGGTGTATAACCCCTAGCCTAGATATTGAAAAGGGTGTTCAGCCAGCTCTAAAACCTATGTTGACAAATACCACACAATGCCACGCTCCCATGAGTCTGATACTGAGGCTCAGGTATCCTTTTTAGTGTGTGTAGAAAGTGGTGCGAACCGTCATCATGTATTTAATGTAGAGCAGGTCTACTTTAGAGGTAACCTTTCACCATATTCTCGGGAAATCTAACCATAGCTGCTAGAGTTTGGCAAGAAGCGTCCCTTTGTTTACCCATTCACAATAAGCTGGCAATGTCATTTGGTAATTCAGTTGCAGTTCTCTAAAATAAATGGTGTGACCTTCTGGACAAAAGTTTAATATGGGTGTCTGATATCTCAATCGTTTAAAGGAACTTTTATCCTATTCATCACTGTCAAAAATCAATCTGGCTCTGTGTTAGCTTGCCAAAGTAGTCGATACTGGGTTGATTTCAGAACAGGAGAATACGTCATAGCATCAAATGAAATTAAAGTCATAGTCTATTTTGGAATTGCTGTCAATGTTTTGTCAAATTCAATCAAATTCAGGTCACTAGGATTTTGCAGCAATTTAAAGCATTTTTTCTCCAGGAGAGACACAGTGAACATGGAACAAACACGGTTTTATTTTCTCAACCCTATCAAATTAAATGTGTATTTTTCATTATGGGAAGTAGAGAAGTTACCAAGTATTGTTTGAAAGTTAGATATCGAATTATGCATGCAGCATGGGAGATATCCAACAATATGGTGTGCAGTACTTTTGCAACTACAGGGTTAACATTTTGTCAACATATGCAGACATTAGACATATCGTAACCAAGGATTGCATTATTTGGAAAAAAGACGACCAAAAAGACATTTCATCATATTGAGAAGTAAGAACATAATTCCTGGTGTGACAAAAAATGTAAATGACGTAACTAATTTACAAAGTTTGACACAATGTGTAACTCTGTTTTGTGCGAATTAAATTGTGCTCTCTAATTCAAATGCTTTCGCGCCAATAACACAAACTTTGGTGTGTGTAGGGATAAGTCGCCTGGAGACTCAGTATCTTATTAAGATTTCCAAGAGTTATTTACTAAACTCATCAACGAGGCTAAAATGACATTAGGGACTCGGAGAGGATTTGAATTCACAAACAATAAGTATCCCTGGCGATTCCTAAAAACCTGTGCCACCAAAAAAATACCATCTGCTACTCTGCAGAGACAGATTATCTCTACAATGTCAGAGGTACTATCTGTTTCCTCCGCAGGGCTTTCTCTGACACTCTGCTACATCTTGATCACCTTCACAGCATTACGCAGAGATGGAAGTACCAAAGTTTAATATGCTCAACTCAATTTAGGTCGGCTAAGAGCAGCACCGTGGCATTGTGAATCCAAAGTGTGCCCCTTAAATGAAGCTGCCCCCGGCCCCTGTGACTGCTGGATTTCAGCTCGGGGGTTTGGTAGAATAGCACAATTACATTCTCCTTGTCAGCCAACTCCATCTCCATTCAGAGGGCAGGGCTATAGTAATCTGACTCTGTCACAGTAATGTTTGCCACGGGAACTTCAATCAGCTCTAATTAAACACATTTTGCAATGACGGGGAGCCGTTAATGTTGTTGTTAGAGAATAAGAGCAGCAGAGTTTGGTCTCAGATTAGGTCCCAGTCAGTTAAATCATTTTTTGTGGAACAAATAATATAGTGAGTGTTACCATGAAGACTGACACAAATTGCACCAAGAATTTGATAGGATGATAATATGTGCCGTGGCAGCAGAGATATAAAAGACAAGCTTTGCAGTGATGCTTTGTCAGCGCCCCTTGTGATAAAGTGTTCAAAAAAAATAGTAACGGAACCAAAAAGACAAAGGACACTGGACATTCAACAAAAGAGAGGCACACCCTGGCACTTTATGAAATTGTAGTTGTATTGTCATGCATTTTGTGGGCACTGTCCCGTCAGGATTGCTCTTTTTATTACCAGCGACTGCTCAAAAGCGCATTGTTTCACCTTGTAAGACTCTCTGTGTGTGTGTGTGTGTGTGTGTGTGTGTGTGTGTGTGTGTGTGTGTGTGTGTGTGTGTGTGTGTGTGTGTGTGTGTGTGTGTGTGTTTGTCATGGCAAATTGTGGTCTTCGAAAATACATTTAGACAGTAACTGACACATAAGAGCTTTTAAGCACTTTGTCCTGTGTGTCCGCGAAAGGGTTTGACGAGTAGCATCGTAACCGTGCTCAGTATTCTGAAGTATCTTGGCTTCCTTTTTTAGTGTAGGATTAAGATTGTGTCTAAATGTGCCTACTTTGTACTTAGATATGCTATTTTAAATAAAATAAGACAGTGTTGTGGTTACTCTTAATATTGATTATTATTTCTTACACTAGCTAAAAGCAACAATCGTCAATTCTGGTGAGTAATAATATGGCAACATACTTACAGTGAGAAAGTATCACAGCTTGAGCTACTGCTGTATGTAGTAAGGTAGTTAGCTTAGCATGCTAACATTTGCAGTTCATGTTAGAGCAAATAACGGCGTTCAATTGTTTACTTCCATTTTTGTTCCTTTTTATTTTGATTGTGTAAAGTCTAAAATAACAGAAACACATGTATAACCTTAAGGTTTAAAGTTTAGGCCTATGTGTTGCTCTTATTAGTAATTGACAAATAGCTCTGGTTGCTAAACTATGATTGGAGCATTGCTGTTCAGGGACACAATTTAGGCCTAGCCTAACGGTCAATTGCTCACGATAATGCTGCTCTAATACTTTATACTTAATTTGTATACACAGTGCACACAGTAGACCAATAAGGTGGTTGGTAAGCTAGAGGTTAAAGAAGCTAATTTGTACCCAGACATTTAGTTCAAAGGCCAGACTGATTGCTATTAAGATTAATTTTGAGAAGTGCAACCCCAACACACACTTTGATTTGAGTCTGTGCTGGAGAGCCAAAGGATGTTATGTCTAGCAGGTCATCTCACTTTTTATGTTTCTGCCAGTGAGTAAGTGGGCAGTATTGATGATAGATGGGTTTGAGATGCATTACCACAAAGCAATCAATGACCAATTTACAGACACGTACGCATACAGACTCAGAAAATACCAAAAAATGAGTCTTTCACTGGGAACTTCAAAGAAACTTATTTTCCCTTCAGCTGTACATGCTCTCTCTATAAAATGTAATTACTCTCAACCTAAGCACTCTCATGCACACACATCAGCTCTCTCTCACTCTCTCTCCAAGCATCCTTCAAATCGTCTAATGTATTATCAACTGTGTCAAATCCTTCGCTGAAAGATCTGAGATGTTGTTGCCACCGCTGGCATTTTACATTGCACAACATATTTCCATCTCTATCATCATCCACAGGTTTCTATATTTCCCTTTGTGACTGCAGTGCCTGCGAAACGATCATTAACTCTGATGCACAAGCACAAAGATTGATCAAAGATTTCAGATTGGTGACTTGAATTGCACCTATAAAAATGAATAATGGATGCCATCTGCGCTGTAGATTGTGAGGGCATCTCACCTTGGGGATGTAATGGAGTGCCCCGTCAATATAGATAGTAAGCATATTTTCATTCATCGCTTACTGCTGTTCTCGGGGTGAGCTGTGAACACGCAGTTCTGCTACTTCAAACTCTGTATTTCTGCTGCTGTTTCTCTCAGTGGCAGATGTCATCTTTTGAGCATGGTAATACATGCTTCCACCTCGCTGTTCACTGAAAGCCAGTGCACAGGTGGCCTTGCCTGAAAAGGAAGTACCTGAAAATTACTGCTTTCAATGTTGCATGCTGCTCAACTAAAGATGAGGTGAGTGATTGTGACTGACCTGTGTTGATCTGCTCTCTCTCCCCCTCTCTCTGCAGCAGGATGTTTGGTGAAGCATGGTGGTGAAGATGGGTAGAACGTGCTTAATGGGGCCACTGTCATGGGGCCGGGTCAAATGGCCGAGCATAATGGGAACAGGAGTCCTTTATCTGTTACTGCTATCAACCTGTCTCGGACAAGACACGGAAGGTAAAAGCATTCATTATCCTCCCACTCCTTATCTGTCTATTTTTCAGTCACTCTCTTTGTCTTTGTCAGTCAGTCTTTTTCTTCTCGTCTCTCTGTTTTTTAATTGAGAGTCCTCCAGTCCGCTCAGCAAGGATTTAATATCAGGATTTGGCTCATGGCTTTATTTTTTACTTCAGGCTTATCTTGGTTAGTAAGCACATCTCAGCCAGCTTCTTTGTGGAAGATTTTCCTGATTTATTTTTGATCTTCTGATGATTGAAGATGACTAGTATTTTGTTAAGAGAGCAACAGCATTATTCGTCAAAGGGTGTTAAGCAGTATTCAGTTTGAAATCTTCTTATATAATTTACTAGTCGTTCCTGTTTTATTTATTTTTTAAATTCACCCTGAATACCATAAATAGCTTCTGCATTACAACTGTTTGTATCTCAACAACTACTGGATGGGTGGACATTCAATTTGATCTACTGTATGTAACCTTGAACACATTTTATTTACTTTTCTGAACGATGGATTTTTGTACAGTAAAGGTCAACATGTAACTTTATCTAATGATATGGTTAGTAGTCAAATACATCAACAATAAATGATACTGCTATCAGCTTTACCTATACATGAAGTCTATGAAAATAGTTATATGTTAGCATCGTAACAAGCTAAACTTGAACAAAGTAAACAATATACTTAACCTCAGCATCTTTATGTATTGTAGGGACAATTAAGCAGATGTTCATGTTCCAAAGTCCTACATCCTGTCATAATGTCATAGTCTCTCATTTCACAATGTAAGAATAATCTGAAATACTTTTGGTAATAGCAATAGTTATTCGATGAAAAAAATGCCAGATATATATTCATTTTGGAAAATAAAACACCTCCGTTCTTGTTTCCGAACTGAGAGCAAAACTGAGGCAAGGTTAGGCAGAAATGAAGTCATCACCTTTGGGAGAGCTCAGCATAATACTCTCTTGACTTCCTACTCAATTTGTCTGAATATTAATATTCCATTTAACTTTTAGTCCTAAGCGATTTATCCGGTTGACATTTAGCTGACAGGGTTCTGCAGCCAAAGTTAAATGTCTGTGTGTACATCTCCTTGCAGAGGAAGAAGTGGAGCCTGGGCATCAAGTGTGTGGATGTAGGTTTTTTTTTGTGAGTTTAAAACTCTCCCTTCAATTAAAATCTCCCCGGACCCTTCTTTCTGTCTTCTTTTGTGCTCATTGTACATGTCAACTTGCATTAAAATCCACCTGTGAAACTGTTCCCTAAACAGAGTGTCAAAACAAGCTTGCAATTCCTTTTCCCGCCAGATATGCACACAACAAGAATAGTATGTTTTAATGAGCCTGGGTTTTGGGGGGTTGACAGACAATATGTTGCTCAGTTTGTATCCCCTCATGACATGAGTGTGTTTTTAATGAGCTCCATTCCCAGGAGGGGTGGTTGATTTTAGCTGTTTGGACCTCTGCATGACAAGAATCGTGGTATGTTTTAATTAGCCTGGGTCCAAATGTACAGTAGGAGACTATATTCATCCACTTTTTGGTTTTCCCCAGTGACAAGGATACCAGTTTATTTTTAATATGGGTTAGGCACCATGAAATGAGTCAAATCTGGCTTTTGGGCTGAAAGTATAACTGCTTCAAACCCATAACTTGTACTTAATTACAGTAAAATCATGACATTTTAATGCTCATTGCTGAAATTTGACTTGTAGCACACAAGCAGCTTACTGTACTATTGATTTTTTGAGTCAAATTTGACATTACTTGCTCTGAAATTCGCAGAACTGTAAACCCTGGTGAAATCCTCCACTTGACATGACTGTGATTATAAACTCATTTGAAGCCTGCCGGGTGTAGGCGGTGCTTTCCTGGTTGTTTTAATTGAATGTGACTTATCTGCGAATACCAACAAGACACAACAGAAGGCATGAAAAGAGTTATTCTGTATGAGTTGTTGTATATTGAGTGTGATGACGTGTCTGTATCTCTGTCTTTGTGCTGCTGTGAATGTATATCTGTGCACCTGTGTCATGGTCGCCTGCTTGACAATAAAACAGTGCTGCTTCCTGTGCTAATAAGCAAGTCATTATGTGACACAACTACAAGTGTATTAAAGGAAAAAAAATCCCCTGCCAAATTTAACAACAGCGCATTATCGTATTAGCCAGATATTACCAGATAGCTCCTGTCTCAGCACACTGTAATTCCCTCATGCCAGCCACATTCATTCACTGACTCTTAACTATCCCTTCTCTACAGAGTTGTCACTTCAAATTAATTCCTAGTCATAGCTGTAGGGACCTCTGCATATAAAGAGAGGGTATAAATAAAAAGGTCAACTGCGGTACACTCGCCACCATCTACAAAGAGCAGTTAACATCTGTCACTATAGAAACAGACAGCATGCTTCTTTTAACAATATATAGCTGATTGAATGCCTGAAACAATGAGCATATTGAATACATTTTCTACCTCAATTATTTACAAATCCATTTTAAAGAAATGTTAAAGTTTACTTCCGAGTTTGCCTACCAGCCAATCACCTCCTTTTATTTATTTACAGATATCTGAATATGAATGCTGACTACTTAGGGAACGGGGGAATCATTTGGTTTTAGAAGAATTTGGGTTTCCATTTGTAGTCTGAGTAGTATTGACCAATCAAATTTGGGTGCGCTTTTTTCGCAGTCTATGTGGAGATCAAAGGAAGCAGAAAACTTTGGCAAAAATATATAAACTCCAAGTCCGGCTACCTATCATGTGACAACAATTTAGCTTCTAGTTAGCAACGCTTATTGGCTACCTGGGAAAAAATGTTTGGAAATAATCTCGCCTATTCTTTTGTCTCAATCTCTTTGTACCCACTGTAGCAAAAGTTATGCTAGGTATAGAAATTCTTAGCCCAGATATCCATTACACGGATATGCGCTGGATTCAAAACTTAGCTACGTTGCTACATTTCTTGGCAGATTCTGTCAATCTGAGAGTAGCATTAAACCTCCTGTACTTTCATCATGGTGTGAGGACTGGAGTGAAAGATGTAAATAAAACAGCATCCCTTGAATGGTTGGGCCGATTAACAATGCCAGCTCCCCAACACCAGGCCGATGGTTTGTAGTGGTGCTATCAATGGCATGGAAATTAAATTTGCATCTACAACTGAAGGTGGACACTAGTGCTGTCTCAAGCAATCCTCAAACTAGTTTTGTAACCGGCTTGGACGGTTGTAATTGCATACTGCTTCTGGAAAACAGGCACTTGAGAGAAACACACAGCGAGGAAATAAATAATTGTGTATGTGTGTGAGCGCGATAGACCAAGAGCAAGCAAGCGTTACGATTCAATTACAAATGCCCTTGACAAACATCATTTCATTCATATTGGTGGATATAGCTCCTGTTTTGAGTTTTGTGCTCTATGATTGACTGATGAACAGTTTTGATGACAAGAGCAGCTCCAGCCCGCAGTCAGTGAAGCAGAGTGGAGAGGGAGATACACATAGAGAGATTGATAAAAATGATAGCACCTTGAGTCTATAGGATTAGTCTATAAGACAACCTTCCCCCAGAACAAAAACACCCCAAAAATCAACCATCGCAATGTCTCACTATGAACATTGTCACATGCCAATTTAGTAGACATTGCTCCTAACTTTGCTTCATGGTACTACTAATAAATACAAATATATCAGGGTAACTTTATTTTGCTTTGATAAAGCAAATGGAGACTTAAACTATAGGATTTATGGTCTAGCACATGTGTCGAAACTACGGCCATTTTGATTCGGCCCTCAGCAAATCCAAAAAGTATAATGAAAAACAGAGGAAACTTGAGCTTCTCTTTTATTGTGCTTCGTAAATATATATGTTTAACTATATTATTCAGTAGTATTCATGTGTTCATAAGCCAGCTTTTCAAATAACTTCAGTCAATTTAAGTTGAAAACATTTCCTAACAAATCTTAAAAAGCCCAATAACTTATTTGCATAACAAGCTTGATATTTCGCCTTGATATTTCCTCTTATTATAAGCACTCTAAAGCTTCTGTTTTAAGGAATGAGCTGCCAACAAAATAAATGAAACCCTACGGAGAGATGTGATGTACGCTCTTTTTTTCTTAGAGCATTTCAAGTCTCATTTAACTACATTTGATCGATTTTGCTAACTTATAACTGAACTTAGGATCAGATATCTGCCCTCGATGAAAAACGTTTGGACACCCCTGGTCTAGCAAGTCAACCAGATGCATGAATTGTCCAGCTATTGCCACATGGAACTAGACAAAATAATACTTTCCTTCATACCAATGGGAACTCAATGTCCCAGTATACCACCTGCTGATATCAACTCATCGTACTTTGAGTTCAGAATGTTTGTTGTTGATATTGCCGGTTGTTCTTCTGCCCACGGAAAGTGTTGCAACGTAAGCAACTACCTTCTGAACTTTCATCACTCTCAACCTCCACATAAAAGCAGAATAATGCATGTACCATCAAATGCAGCCAGACGCAAAAGCGTGCAAGAGATAATACCTCTGTGAAGCCTATGATTCTACGTCTGTGACAATGTGTCCACCCAAGACATGTCGGTGTGATGGAGGAGGACATTATATGTGCTCGTGACAAATATGCTACTTCACTAATGTCCGCGGTGCCAGTGTCTAGGGCTTGCAGTGCAGATTTATGGCATATTTTGTGCGTGTCTCAGCAAGTGTGAGGGCGGCAGTGTGAGGATGTGGGTGGAGTTGAAGTTTTCAAGGTGATTTTAATATTTATCACTGCTTTCCTTTGTTGTTAGATATTTCATCCCAAGTGAACAGCTCTCC
Source organism: Eleginops maclovinus (assembly GCF_036324505.1). NCBI lineage: Eukaryota > Metazoa > Chordata > Actinopteri > Perciformes > Eleginopidae > Eleginops > Eleginops maclovinus. The sequence continues at coordinate 7,894,684 of NC_086358.1, forward strand.
CATCCGTCCTCACTTCAGCCCTTCCTTCTCCATTTGTCACTTTTTTTTCTGTTCGACCATTTTCTCCTATCAGACCCTGTCATCTCCTTGTTAAACCCCCATCTCTAAAGCAGAGTCGTATTTCTCTAGATTGGTATTTCTTTAGTTCTTGAACTTTTCCCTCTCACATTTATTTCTGTTTTTCACCCTGTGCTGCCTCTACTCTCAATGCCCTCTCCATCGCTATATATTGCTTTTAAAAGACTGCGGCTTACATTTTTGCGTATAGTCAATACTCTGTCCTTGACACACACTTACAGCTCATATTACTTTAGAGAACTTCCGTCTGTATTGGAATACCTACTGAAAAGTTGCATTGAGTGGAAAACTATTTAGATAAAGTACTGACAAGAATATGGGTAAGACATCAACAAAACACAAGAAAACATATAAAAAACGTGCTTTTAAAGAAATAATACATTCATTTAATCATGTGCTTTTACAGGTGCTCAAAGACCCTTTGAAAAGATGAAACTAAAATTAAAATTGAGCTAATGAAACAACATTTAACACAAGGACACACCATTCATTAAAGCTAGTCTAAAATGGTGAGTTGTGTTCGTTGTTTTGGAGGTTGGGAGCCTCGCTCTGCATAAAATAAATAAAAAATCTGAGATTGATTTATAGGACTTGTTAACGGAAACATTTAAATGAGTGATTTTCTCTTTGGGGCATGTTTGAACCGTTACTTGCTTAACAACAGTCTATCCATTTAACCAGCGTCTCACAACATGTAACCATTCAGTGTTGGTACTGTCCTGTGTGCAGGCTGTATAGACACAGCAACCTAATTGAGGTGTTGGAAAACTATTGCTTTTCTTTTCTTTTCAAGAAATAACTCAGCAAGTTTGTTTTATATATCTGTTCACATATGAGTTAAAGAATAAATCGGTTAGCTTTGGAGGTTTCTTTTCCAGCCTCAATACATCCTGACTTAAGCTTCGCTCTTAAAGGTAACCTGTGGAGTTCGTCTGTGAGCACATTTTTAGGATTGCATCTTGGAGAATATTTTTCCCCATATCACAGTGTCTTCAAATCATTGCTCTATATAACTTAGCAGGGTTCCTTCGAAGCAAAGACATGTCATTGATCTTCTCATCTTTTTCCTAGAAAGAAATCAAATAAACGCATTACCCCAAATGTACAACTTTTCCCTTTTTAGATGTTTTTTGATCCTCATCTTTTTTTTACAGCAGATCTTAAATCCAGGCTTTGCCAACAGAAAACCATGTCCCAGGCAGCCATAAGAGCATTAGGGGTTACTGGAGGGGTGTTTTTGTATTTTCACCGCGTTTCCAGAATAACTACAGCCTTTTTACCACTACCGCTGTCAGCCGTGTTCAACCCCTCCCCGGCCGGGACCAGGCTGACATACTGAGACAGAGACGAGAGAGAGAGAGAGAAGGACAGAGTCAGGATAATGGATAAGCCAGCACAGTGACAAAGTGGTGATCCCTACACTGAGCCTGTGTGTGTATGTGTGTCCTTGTGTGTGTACAAGCGGGTCGACAATCCGTTTTCTCCAGAGATACATCAATCTAACACAAGGTCACTCTGTGTCTCTTCTACAATCCTTTCCTTTTACTCCTCTCTCCACAACCCTCCATCCATCCATCCATCCACCCTCTCTTTTTTTAGTCTTTCCTCAACCTATCCTCCCCTTCTATTTCTTCTCTGTGTTTGAAAAGTCTCCCCTCACCTCTTCAATATTGTGCCCTCTCTACCTCGTCTGCCCTCCATGGATGAATGGATCGGATGGAGAGATGAATGGGTGATGGATGAATGGCTGTGCCGGTTTGGTAGCGGAGGGAAGACGGAGAGGAATCGGACCCGAGGGAGAGGTGCAGATTGGTGTACCTGCTGAAGCAAGCTTAAAAAGGACATGATACATGAGAACATTTAGAGGAAAAACACACTTTTTGCGGACTGCATGCTCCTGTATTTCAACCCTTTGACTACACTCCTGTCAACCGTCATGTTTGAACGATTGCGTATGAATATTTTAAAAGCGGAATTATGTTGCTAAACTTTTTAAGTGCGTGCATGAGCTGAGTGAGAAAAAAAAGGAAATTACTATCACTGCTTTGCATCATAATTTTGTTGTGTAAAAAAGGCCCAATTTGTAATTAACTTGCAAACCCTGTTCAACACTATGAATGGCTACACGCCCACTCTTATTTTTCAAAATATTAGGTCACTGTTACAGCATTAATCCTCATTCATTTCATTGTCTGCATATGTAAAAAATAAAAATAAACTCAAAACACATCATTTCGGCAGATTTTACTGCATTGATTTGACATTTCAGTTCTCATATAAATGGCAGACACTTCCTGCTGCAAACTATCAATTTCACTTCAGGGTTGCTCACCAGACTGGACAGTTTCATCATAAAATGTTTACTCTGTGGCCATCAGTCAATAGTGGAACTTTTCCTTCCTCTAAAGACATCTTTCTTCAGGAATCTGATCAACACAGATGTCTCTCGAGATGAGAACCTCCTTTTTTATTTTATATTCCAGGATTTTTTGGAGTTCACTGTTACTGGGTTTTCCTAATCACAGTCTAGACTCCAGGCAAGGTAGCCAAGCGACCATTTAACAGATGGTAACAAGTAGGATGCAGTCAAGTACAAATGCTACTTTAAATAAGCACAATGTTTTCACAATATGGTACGGTAAAAAAATAAAGGATTATATAGCTTTAGAAACTATTTTGTAAGAAAATGTCAAGCCTGGAATTTGAAAGTTAGCAGCCAATTATTGTTGTTTTCCCGTTTCCAGGCTAAAATAAGCTAAGCTAACTAGGCTCAAGCTTCATATTTATTCTGAAAAGGCATATAGCAAAAGAGGATTTGATCTTCTCAACTCTAGGGAAGACAGTAAATCATTTCCCAAAGTGTCGAACCTTTGCTTTAAGGTTGTTTGTTTTCCTTGACTACAATTGCAATATCATTATACCCACTCCCCATTGGATAACAAAGATGAGTAAGTAACAATACAATCTTTAGAAGACCACCTGCTACTTTTAATCTTCTGTGAAGTGGGCCCAACAGTGCATCTTTCACAGGCCTAATCCGAAATATCACCAGATAAAACAAGTCAATTATTTCAGTGGAAGCAGGCCAGTGCAATAGCTCCGATGCCTGTGGTATTCTTCTTCACTGTCACTTGGAAAGAAAGCATCTGCAGCTTGCCAATACTTTCTGCTGGTCCTTGTCAACTTACTCTGTGCCATGGAGTTAACCTCTGCGGACACTCAGCTGCTGTTTTTCTTTGAGTTTGATGTACTGCTGCCATAATTAGTATTTGGATTTTCTCTCCCAAGCATGTGCTAATTTCCCCAGGCACTTCCCACAATGTTCCATTGCTTTGCTTAACATATGTTCCTTCCAAATATTCATGTTAATGGATTCTTTTTAAACACTTTCTTAGAGTCTGGTAGAAATCAAAGCCCTGTCATATTTGAAAGTGATGCTACTGTAGCTATTGCTAGTTTAGCAAAAGGAAATTATGGGAAACAGCTCATATGGCTCTACCAGAAGCCCGCCTTTAGGCTTACTTGTTAAAATGTCAATTTGTTTTGATGGATCTGTCCAAAAACCTAATGTAAATTAAATTAATAAGTGGTTTTATAGAAGCTAAATGAATGCGGACTGACTAATGTGACAACAGCAAAACACTGTACGATGGCTTTATTTTAGGCAGCTTTTCTTTGCAGTTACTCATTCGACAATTGAAACACAATCAGCATGTCCAGGTGCCTCATTGAGTCCTCATGTATATTTTATGGTAACTCTAGCATGTGTGAGCGTGTGAGCGCAGACAGGCTCGATTGTGTAAACTGTGTAAAGTGGCGTGAATGTGCACATGGAGTTGTGTCTTGAAGGGATGGTTCCTAAGCAGCGTGCCTGAGGGTACGTGTTTGTGTGATGGTGATATAGTTGCTAAGCTGCGTGCGTCTTTGTGTACTGAACAACAATATAGGTTTTCATCAAGCCCTGTTTTCATTCCCAGGCGATTGCTGCAGTCACATTCACCTCCTTGTCTCTTCTTTCTTTGTCACCTTTTCCCTAATGGGGACTGTTTTTCCTCTCACCCTTGGCAACCCGTTACCTGCTCAAGCCCACCTGCCAAATTTAGATGGAGATAATTTGAATAGTAAATAAGGAAGGTATTGATTGAAAGCTCTCAGGTTGAAATTAAAAGTCATTGTGATGATGATAAATCTGAAAAGAAGCATGCCTTTCTCATTGACTGCTTCTGATATTGTCTGAACAGAGAAGTCTATTTCAAAGATTTTTAAAATATATATATATTCTCAACACCTTGAACGCTCAACCTTTCATTCCCATCACACAGCTCTCTGTGCAGCTTTTCATCAGCTTGACAGAAACCTGGCATTAGATAGATGTATTCACTTCCTGTTGCACAAAGTCATTTCAGTGATTATTTTATTACAGAAACTTTGAAAAAGTAGATATATAAAAAATGTGTGTGCTTACAGGAAGACAAGTACACGTCAATGAGGGAGGAAATGCATGAGAAAACCTTTGAGGGTGAACATGGGTGGACACTTAAAGGGGATAAGTACCTGCATACAGGAGAACACTAACTATGATATAGTATATAGGGGCCCTTTTATTGGATATCTCATACAAACAAGGGCATGCTTGTGAGGAAATGTGCCTGTGACCTATGTGGAAGGATAGCAGAGGATTTGCATTTCTCTGAAATTGAGTCTTCATCCTGATGAACCTTGAGTTTACAAAGCAAAGAGGAAATGACAGAAACGGATTATAAAATGTAACAATGTGTGACAATGTATTTCATTTCATACACCTAATGGCAAACACATGGAAGCATTACTTTTAATCAAGATTTAACTTGAAAGAAGTGGCAAGGATTTCTTCAAATGTATCCTAGACAGTTACAAATTAGACTTGAAGTGAGCCTTACCTATTTGTTCCGGGTATACAGATTTTAAAAGATTTAGCTCATTTCAATTTGAAATCAATTTGAAAATGAATCGTGTTCATCTGTCATTTCAGGTTAAAATCCAGACTGTTTACTGTTTCATCCCATTTAATTTTTATCATTTGAGGGGGAAAGCAGACTGACAGGTAGAGGGAAGGACGCAGATGAGAAGAGACAGAGGAGGGAAGAAGCCGAGAGGAGAAAGAGAGACAGAGATGCCCCATAGAGAACAAATGGCTGCTTAGTAATAAATGAGGAGCATCAACTTACATTGAAGGATAAAAAGGCAGTCAAGCAGGGGATACACATCTGTCATCTGCTGTTGACACACACACACACACACACACACACACACACACACACACACACACACACAAACACATACACACACACCTACAGGCCAGCTGGTGGAGTGTGATGTAACTAGTGACTATTGTTCCATGCCTCGTAGATCTTTTCTGCATTGCTAACCTGAGATGCACCCATAGAAAAATCCCGAAAAGGGTAACGGGGAACAATTACAGAGACCTTGGATGGTGGACGAAGGCAAAAGCAATCATGCAATCCGTGTATGTGGCTGGAAAGATAATGAGGGTGCCCATTGGTCGGGGTGCACCTGTACACAGAGGTGGAACTAAAGGGACAGCATGAACCTCATGACCATTGAACCTAAAGAGGAAGATACTTCAAACTGCTGGAAAGACTTCAGTGAGCAGGTGGCAAACAATTGTCATGTTGGTCATCATCAGGTGGCTGTTGGCAAATCCTGTCAAGTAATATTTGGTATTTTTGGCTCTTAAACTATTCCACAGTAAACTAAAAGCACAATCCAGCCTAGTGTTCATGCGACGCCTAATTTAGCAAACAGATTTGAAGCAGGGGCCACATCTAGCCTGGCTCCCTTAGAACCACTTGCACCTCTAAAAAACAAATTGTATATTGTGTATCTATTTGTCAGTATCTGTAAATGTATTTTGCGTGCACACTTAAGAAAAGATAAGAATGACTTTATTAATCCCAGACTCGCACATTTTTGTGTTAAAGCTTAAGGAAGCCTTTTGCATTGGAAATAAGGCTTAGTAGGAACACCACGTGTAATGTAGCATGCTAGCTAACAGGCGAGCAGGGACAATAATTACACTGGATATGAATTGGATGGATGATGAGCATTGTTTTTGTTTATACGCATTCAATCGGTTGTTTGAAATAGAAAGTGGACCCTGCTAAATTTTTGATCTAGTTGTCTGACTTAATCTATGTACTTTTATATAATCATTGCCACATATTATCACATATCATAGATGTTTCCACTATGTTTTGCACACATACATGTAGTTTGCACAAGTATCTTCTCTGGTTTGAGGATCGTTTTTTAATTCAAGTTGCCTGTTGGCTAAGAAAGCATTGGTTGACTCCTTGTCAGAATGACAAATTACAAAACCAATCGTTTTTCTTCTAATAGGATAAGCTCATTATGAATCCTCGGACAGTTAAATCTGTATTTGGGAACACTCAATACTATCTCCCATAGCGAGAAACAAGGGACGACACCAATGAATCCTGAGATAATCTATGATGTCACACAGTTGTAATGTTTAATCGAGGAGAGGAAGGGAGACAGAGTGAGGGAAACTGATTATTTTGCCTTGAAGTCTATTTTCTAGGTGAGCAGATATCCGTCTCCCAGACTCCCTGTGGGATTTTTTTTCATCAAATCATCCTTGAGAGCTGTACAATAGGTTTGCCCAGTCTGGTGAATGAGGGTGTTCTTGTTCTTTTCGTTTTCTGGCAGAGAGGTAAAGAAGAATCCTTAAATATTTTTCTCCCCCTTCTGAATTGGACCATTTTAGGGCCTTCAGCTTGGGTTAATACAGTAGTACAGGTAGCGTGGTGGCTTTGAATGCAGGTGGGAAAGGCTTAAAGACACAAGCACATTTGTTCTTATTTACTTTTACCTTATTCCGTCAACATCATCCTCAGAACTATTTCATGTTTGACCTCCCTCTTCTTTCGATTGGTGATGTTGCTCTGCTCTGAAGGATAATTATTATCTTTCATGATTTTCTCCTTTTTTCTTCTTCCTACCGTCGTTTCGGCTGCTTCCTTCCTCGTCTCCTTCACTCCTTCGTGGTGGGATTTCTCAAACTGCAGACTGGCAGTATGAGGGTAAGAACTATCTCCTCTTTCTCCTTCTGCTAACTGTGTGTTCAGTCACAGTGCTGGTTTATTAACCCCCGCTCACCCTGCAGAGATGGCGGTAGAAGGCTTCTACTGTCGTTACTGATGAAAAAAAATGTGCTTTAGTCTCCTCTCATTGTCAATTCACTCTCACCTTTTTCACTCCAATTATATTATCTCTCCGCTCTTTTCCCACCAAACCCATGTCCTCTCACTGAGGGAGAAGGATGAGGTTAATAAGCTATAGATTATCTACCGGGCTTGTGCTTTACTTTTTCTAAGTATGTATTGCTTTGTCCTTAAAGCCACATTTTTTAACTTTTCCTTTATTTGCTTTTCAACTCCTTTAAATGGTGTTGGTCACTACCTCTAAAACAACATTGTCATTTTATTCATTTATCCACTTTTCCCCTCTTCCTCTAAACACTTTCACCTCAGTGCTTTTCTCCTCTGATCATTCACCTTCACTCCTTTTAGTCACTTGCTACGGCCACTCATAACCACACTCTCACTGAGACGTACACCACGCTGTGCTGAAGCTCCCTTTCCATGCGAGACAGAGTGATTGCAGCAGCCACTTATTTTAAAAGAAGAAACCACTTTAAAAACTTTTTCCCCGTAACCATCCTTATTCTTCATCGTTGAGTTTTACACATTTCGCTTTCCTATAACTGACATGTAGAAGTTAACAATACAATGTACACATGTTTACTGAATGTTCCATTTTTGTTTTTCTTCCCAGAATGTAAGCTTTCTCGATCGGGTCCACCTGCTACCATTGTTGCCATTGACGAAGAAAGCCCCAACGGTAAAGTACTGATCGGTTTAACTTCTTTATTCTGTGCAGGAAAATGTATTTAAATGGAACTCTGTCACTGTTGCATTTAAGACAAACTGGGTGTTCAACAAACACTGTTAGAAGATTTTGACCTTTGCAGCAGATGCTGATTGGCATGGCTGGTAACCTGCACTCATTGATATTCATTTGGTCTGTGTCATGGTTGGATCCCTGTCCCAGGAGATAAGACATTAGGTCATTCAATTTGAGCTGAATCGCTGTGCATGAGCATAAACAACAACAAGATATGAGTGGCTTTCTATGCGTGCGTGCTTATGTTGCAGAATTTGAAATGGGAAGCCACAGGCCGCAGCAGGTTAGCTTAGCTTGGCCTCAAGACTGGAAACAGGTGGAAGAACTTGCCTACCTCTTACCGAAGATGACAAAATATGCCTAGAAGCAGCTCAAAGTGTTACTTATTTACATTTGATATATTTGTGTTAATCCATACCTGAAGTGTACTGGTTGCTTGGCAGGGAGTCACTGCACCTAACCAAGAAATAGTCCCACTATACCCCTACACAGATAAAACAATCAAACTATTTTTTGTCAAAGCGAGCTATAGATCTTTATTTTCACTTCTTTTCATCTTTTTCTTCTCTTGTCTTTTCTTTCTCCTCTCATCTCCTGCCACCTAGACAAAAACTAGACCGCCAGAGTTTTCAGACACCTTTCATCTCCGACAAAGGACCTCTCATCAGTGTATCTTTGTCTCCAGAGATAGCTCAAACTCTTTAAGACTGTCTTTGCTAATTAGTGTCTCCTGCTTTGATGGCTCTGCCATTAAGTTTGCACAAAGAAACACACAATCCCGAATCTATAATGTGTGTTTGCGTGCAGGCTCTGTGTACTCATCGTTTGTGAAGTTAGGAGAAGGTTTGGTTTAATGGCGGGATCCCATTTTAATTGATTAGTGACTTTAATCAGAGGTGCATTAAGGCTTCTGTTGGCCTTGAGGAAATGTACACAGACTCTTTGGTCAGTGTTTTTAAATCACCCTCTTATCTCCAGCTTAAAGATTAATGTTCATAAACAGGAACCTGTCATGATGTTTGCCATGTCTGCTCTTCAACGGCATTTTAAATTGTGAGACCTGATCACTGTAATCCTAACTGACACGGAAAGAGATTAGCAAAGCAACACCAGACAGAGGAAAGCTGCTTCTTCAGTCTTCCCAGCTGCCATAGCTGTATCTGTTGATGTCTTAATGGATCATATTAAGTTATCCTTCCTCTTATTTCTCATGTTTACCATTTTCTCTGTGTGTAATAGTGTTTACAGGGTAAACACTCAAGGCTGGGACCGGTAATTACCTGCCCGACAGTGATGCTGGTTTAGTTTAGTTTTAGTTTAGAAGTATTTTTGGGTACTTTACCAATTATGTTTTTATTTTGGCACCGTGACCTTGACTATTAGCTTCTAATTTATTTTAAACACTACTAAGGTGATTCTTTTTTTTCTTCTGTGTGGGCCCCTACAAATTAAACATGCATTTTATTATTCACTCGAAAGCATGTTAAAACATTTAGAGCTTATTGAACAATGACAGGGATGGATGTTTGGTTTTAGAAGTGGGAAAGACACAAAGGTTTTTCAAATAAATATAATATTAAACAATATTAAAGTATTTGAAGGCTTTGTCAGATTGTTCATATCGTGCTAGCCACGTTCATGAAACTGTATTACTATAGAAAGTAAAACTGCTGCGTAAAGTACCCTTGTTTTATATCAAACTAAACTTGTTGATAGAGACCTCAAATTGTATGAAAGATAAATATTATGTGTGCATCTTCATTGAACACAGCCCTCTCCTTTGCTGTCATAATATTTCATTTTTCATTTTTTTCCAAGCCTATTTTTGGGAGAATATTGAGTGAATAAAATATAGATTCAATTGGTCAGGGTTTCTGAAAAACATGTAGCAGAGTTGGCAGTGTGTTTCCAGCTCTGCATATTGTCTGCAGCTCATCATATCTGGCTGCAGGCTCAACCTACACTCATCAGAGGTTCAGGGCTGCAGTTAAACCTCTTTGCTGTGAGCACACAACAAAAGACAACTCAGAAGGGCATATCGACTTTTTCGCCTCCTCTTTCTGCACATTTCATATGTGATTTGTTTAAGGGAGAGAATTAATTAAGTACATCAAACTGAAACCTGCCTTGCATTGATAACATGTCTTCCAGCTACAAAATAGTAAGCAAAAATTCAAGATATAATTGGTGTTCAACCTTGTACATAAATAAGGGAGTGTTATGATCCTTTTTTTGTGTTTGTAGTTTCCTGTTTTACTTTGAAATGTTTCCCTCCATGTGTCTGGTTGAGTTTTACTTCCTGTCTTTGGTTTCCCTCCTGTCTGATTGTCTCATTGTTGTCACCTGTTGCCCTCGTGTTTCTGCCTCCCCTCCCCAGCTGTGTCTTGTCTTGTGATTAGTCCCTTTGTATTTAGTCTTTCTTTCCCTTGTTGGTTCGTCGTCGCTTTTCCCCCGTCACTCTTCCCATGAGTTGGACTTCATGTCATGTCTTGATCTCTATCGTCTGCACTCCCTTGTCCAACTTTGCCTTTGTGGTTTCATATAGTTTTGTTTTGATACTTTTACCTTTTGTTTGTACTTTGCCTGCTACCATAGTTTTGTGTTCAGCTTTTTATTAGTATAAAGCTCACTTTTTGTTAAACCCTGAATCCCTCCTCCTTACTGCACTTGAGTCCTGTTTCCCCCTAACCCTGACAGGGAGCTGAACATGTTTTCTTTGTCTGATTGTGTAAGGCAGTTACACTCTTTTCAATACATAAGTCTTGTTTAGATTTGCTATACAATGTGATAATCTAATTAATTTAGTGTTTTCCATTAAATTATTTCAAACCTCTGTCACTGCAATGCTGGTTGACATTCTCTATGTCTGCATCTCTATGTGACATCCTCTATGTCTCTCATTAACGGTGCTGCACCTTTTTGCAGAACAACAATGTGTGTATAGTGTGGTTGGTTTGTCTGGTGGCAGTGTGTGTACCCACAAGTGTGTGTTGGTGCCTGTTAGTGCAGTAATCTCCCTAACAGGGCTGTCAAAGAATAATTTAGTGTTGGAACGGGTTATACGAATAATACCTTGCATTGCTCTGTGGCTGTGAAATAGTGTTACAGATTTAATAGAGAATCTCGCTTTGGGGTGATTATCTTCGGTTAGTGTGGGTAAAACGGGGAGGGATGAACTCAAGGAAGGAAAAGAGGTAGAGGGAGGGAGAGCAACAAGATACAACTTAAGGATTTTCTTTTCCTTAGGGAAATACCATTTTGAAATTAGGAGTTAAGTTAATAATATCAAGTAAAAGGGTGATAATGAGGGGCAGCTATACAGATACACACTCAAACATGCAAAGATCCACACTTATTAAGCAGAGAGGCATCATTATACACTCCAGCAGGGATCTTCACACTAATATATTATAAGATAACACATTCCAATTATCATTTAGAGGATACATGCTACATCAGCATATCAAATTGCATGTAATAGTGTGCTCTCCTCTTCGCTTTCTGTGCTAACCTTATTAGTCGACTGCTGTAAATATACTCAGCTTTGCTCATCTAGCTTGTCCACTGAGAATACTTTAAGGCTCCTGATACCACATAAAATAGTTTTTATTCCCCACGAGGAGAGAATAACTCTCCAGAAACAAAGGGCTAAAAATCAGCTAAAAGGCTATCCCCTGAAGTAGTTTCAAAATCTGTAGTCGATATTAGTGTCAAGATCACTGTTGAAATACCCCAAACATCTTTTAGAAGGTGGATATTCTTTAAAAAAGTTATATTCTTACAACACAATTGCATGAATAAAGAGAAAATCCTTGATACCACTACATTTTCAACTCTCAAATGTATAATTTAAAGGGGACTGATTGTGCTTTTTGGGGTTTGCCCTTTCCTGTTGTGTGCTGACGCAGTATAGGTTTTTGGTGGACGTATTTTTATTCTGACTATATCCTGGTGTATATACCTACTGTACATTCCTTCCTTTTTCTAACCTTGAGCTGAAGTAGCAGGTGGATGTGCTGATTACTTTTGAGGCCATGGCTCATACCTGTCGTCACATTCAGTTAAGCTAATGTCCTGTAAAAATTATATTAATGTGTCGCCACAATAGTCATTTTCTCACCATTTCCTCCTAATATGCTCTTTACTCTTTATTTCTCCCAACCTCTCATTCAACCTTATATTTTCTCGCTTTCCTCTCCTCATTTCTCTCCCTCTCTAAAGGCTGTTTGGTTTTCTTGGACGTCTCTCTTCGCACACACTCGCAGTTTCCCGTCCTTCTGCCAGTATGCTTTAACGCATGGGTCAATTTCATCAGGTGCTGCTGAATGCAGTATTCAGTCACGCATCCCATGTAGTGAGGTCACTGTGAAAAGAGCCCATTTATATTAGATGGAATGGAATTAAATTAAATGGAGTTACACATGGTGTCTCTTTCTTCTTTGCCTGTACTGGTGTGTTTTAAAAGACCCTGTAGCAGAAAATCAAAAGTGACATAGCCAGAAGATGTCAACAAATAAATCTCCCTTAATGAATTCCCATTTCCATCCCATTCCTCATACAAAGAAACCAATTTCATTGAAGTTCTTCATTTATTTAACATCAACGAATCACATCAAGGAATTTGACACGGTTTCCATGGTAGTACAGAAGGCCGTGACCCAGTTTGATTTCTGTCAGATCAGATATAAGATTGGTGTGTGTGTGTGTGTGTGTGTGTGTGTGTGTTGTGTGTGTGTGTGTCTTTGTGTGTGTGTGCGCACATGGTTGTAATTTTTCTAGCACACACACACACACACACACACACACACATTCAAAACAAACACAAAGCGTACTTATCTTTTGCTTGTGTCTGTTAATGAGCAGCTGCCAATGGAAATTCTTAATTGACTTGTGTTTCATACATGATAATGAATGTCTGTGGCCACTCAACGTTGTGTTTGGGCTGCAAACCTGCGTAGTTTAATAATGTCCTGAAGACTGGTTTAGTGCTCACAGATGCAAACATTTTTCAGATTAATAATGCAGTGTGTAGGTCCTGGTAATAGGTCTCTAAGGATTTGGAGCAGTGCAAAGTCAAACAAGCTCAAGTAGATTTTCTCTGCTTTTCTCACCTTTTTCATTCACCTCCTATGTGTTTCTATTTCCCATTAAGCTTACAAACCTGGACTGGGCTTGCCAAGTCGGACAAAAGGGCTCAGTTTTCCTTCACAATATCTATTGCTAATAAAGTCAGATGTTTATTCGATTCCCCATCTGCCAATTATTTTTTTCATCTTGTGAAACACACCTTCTCCTACTTGAGCTCTTATCTACAACATATCCTGGCTTTGTGTTGATTAGATATTGTTATTTAGATGACGCAACATTTATATACTTCAATACCATTGAAATGCCTGCAGGAGCAATAAGGGGTTAAGCATCTCTTGCCCACTTTGACATGTTGATTGCAGAGGTGAGGAAGCTCTGATCTAGTGCTCCGAAAGCGCCCACCTACAGCCTGTGCCACCAGTCGCCGGCAGATAATATGCAGCTAACATTTCGCCTTTTTGTCTCTTTCAATATTGCTCTTAACAGCATATGCTTTCACCACCCACAGTTTGTGTTTAATGAGTCAGGTTTAATTCCATCTGTTCTATCTTTTTTATTAGAAACGTTAACTTATTGAAATGTATTTTTCTCTGAAATGTTTATTTAATCTTAAGTATTCCAGGGACTGGTATCGACAAAGCAAACTGAGTAGCCCCCATATCCGGTTAGCTTTAATTGAATTTAAGTGCCACATGCTTTTTACTCTGTCCTTCTCGCTCTCTATTTGTGTGCATCACCATCTCGTTTCCCTTGACCTTGGTTGTAACCTACATTTCCTATTATATACTGTATTTAATTCGTAAGAAGACATAGAGTTGTCTTTGGACTGTCTCATTTTATTTCTCTTCACATTTTACCTCTGACTATTTATTTAAAAAAGCAATCTGAATCAAACTCTAGGAACAAATGGATTAAATTTCTCTCTAGCTGATGGGTTAATAACATGTTTTTTTGTATCTGCAGGAACGTTACTGGTTGAGAACATGCAGATAAATGGCGTGGCTGAGGGTCCGGATCGTACCATCTCTCTGTCGCTGAGGGATAACCACGATCACTGGGTGATCCTTGACTCTTCCAAACAAGCCCTTTATCTCAACAGCACCGGACGGCTTCTTGACAGAGATGTGAGGCGACTAAAGTGTTATATTATAACTGTATTAGGAGCACAAGTACTTTTTGTGCTCCTATTAAAAATATCACATGCATAAGCTACTTTGCTCTTCTTGGTTGGCTCTTTAATGTCAAAATATTTCAATTGTTGTGAATTTGTCGTCCTTACACCAACATCTGCTTGATTTGTCTTATGTTAATGTAGTGGTTGGACTTTACTACAGGGTATCAATATGGTGTATACTGTCTTACTGTTTCTAGCATTTGTTTTTGTTAAAGAGTTTTAGCTCCAGCTCATCCTAGGAAAATAACAAGCCTCCTGCTGTTTTTGTCTGTAAAGCAAACCAAGCAGATGTTTTCAACAGGGAATTGTCAACAAAGAAGATGGTTGTCCTTTGTGGAATATTTTACTTTTTTATGTTGATACATTTTTTATTGCTAGTGTACATGCATTCTTCAACCATTTATCTATTTTTCCCTTTTTTCCTCCAGCCCCCATCGTACATTCAGTCCATTGTGGTTCAGGTTCAGTGTACCAACGAGCTGGTCGGCACGGTGATTTTACACGAAGTCCGCATCGTTGTTCGAGACCGCAACGACAACGCGCCACATTTCCAACAGCCAAGATACTATGTGGCCGTCAGTGAGGTAAGACAAATACACACACTCACATAAGGGTCATTGCATTGACCTGTTACACTTCATGTACACACTGCGATGTATTGTGAACAACAACATCCACCAAATAGCATTGTACATGGCATTTTGCTGTCAGACGGGCAGCACCACAAGCAGGGAAAGAGCCGAGTTTTTGGACAGCAGAGGAAAACATCTAAATCTGTTATTCTGAGCTTTCCAGAATAATCTTTAAGAAGTCAATCCCACCGTTAGTGTGTCCTCCAGAGTCTGCAGGGGCAGAATTCAACTAGAGGGGGTTCAAACTGAAAACTGGACAAGGAAACATGAGGCAGACCCAGTAGAATCTCTCATTATGCAGTCTTCCAAAGCCTGTCCAACTCAATCCCTCTCATCAACCTCTCTCTTTCTCTCTCTTGGCCTCTTTTCTCGGTTTTTCACCGCACTCCCATGCCCCCTCACCACTCCCAGCGCTTCATTATGTCACCTTTTCCTCCACCTCCCCGCCTTTCCTCTGCCACACTCTATATATTTCTGCTTGTCTCTCCTCCTTTTTTTTTTCTTACAGCTCTCCAGTTTCTCATTACTCCTATTAAAATGATTCCTTCCCATATCTTGAATGACCACCATACAATACAGGAGGTGCTTTGTAAAAAAACTTTGAAATATGAGACCTCTACCAGCCAACATGAAAATGTAGTTTGGTAAATGTGGTTTGGCTTGGTGGTCATCATTTTTACAAAGTTCAATTTGAGTGTAGCCGTTAGGCAGCAGCTATTGTATAATTCACGTTGCTTTTCCCCCCAAACTCCAACAACAACATAATGCAATACATTTAATAGACATTGACTCAGGGATAACTTCCAGCTTTATCAACATTAAACTTGCTTTTTGTCGTCTATTACTACCAATTATTGAGTGCAAGAGAGCGAGGTAGACAGATTAAGACACACAGAGAGGCAATATGCTTATTTATAAGAACGTCTGGGGCACAGTTTATGAGTTCTTCCTGAAAGTTTCTGGGTACAGGGTGATCCTGGTGGCTGATTTCATGAGTTGGCACTGGTGCCAGAGTCTGAAGTTCTTTCATTAAAGCCGTATCCGAAAAAGTGGCAAAGTGACAGCATCAGGCGTTCTCACCGCCATTGTTGTATCAGTGGGAGGCAGAGATAACCCTGTTTAGGGGAATGATGTAACAAATCATTGGTGCAGCAGCTAAATTAAACTTAATGTCAAATGTTTTTAATGCTGTCTGAAGATGAGACTCCTGTTTTGACACATAATCAGACACATCCCAAGGCGCAATGCTGAACAAGTACAGCATGGCAAATTATAGCTGGCAAAGATCTTACTGTTTTATGTGCTGTGGAAAGTTTTCTTGGGTTAAGAATTTCTCTCAGAAAAGCCAAAATCTTTCTGTATATCTAGTGTAGCTTTTTTTTTCTTTACTAGAAAGTGAGTTAGTCTGTTGCTCGTGTACAGTGAACATTAACACACTTCCTTTGCCACTCATATTACTAATTTAGTTATTATTAACAAAGGCTATTATGGCTTTTTTGTATGTATTGCTTAAGCCATTAACTGCTTGTCATATACAGAAGATATACTACTAATACTCGGTTATTTATTTTCCAAGAAGAAGAAGTTTACTAAAACATTGTGGCAAATTGGATTACATTTTTTGTTGTGGGCGTACTCATTTTTCTGATATTGTACTGTGGAAAGGGTTGGCATGATAAGCTATGGTGTCTTATCTACGCTCTTTTAGTCACTGCTGTTATCTTTTTTGGAATTGACAGTGTTTGGTTCCATTCTGCTATTATTATTCTATTTAACTGGAAAAAAAGATCAAGACAACAACACACTCCTTCTTGTCTTCGGGAGAAAGCTAATTTGACATACCATACATGTTTTTCCACCCCCCAATATCCCGTTTAATGTTAACATTTGTATTCAAAGGGGCGATTAAGTGTAGCAAATTCTCACAATAGTGACAGAGAGAGATTTATGCAAACAGTGTTGACATAAAAAGCTGGACTAACCTGCTGCCCGTGTTTCATTTTATTCCAAGAGCAAATGAAAGCACACAAACAGCTGCATGCTGATCTTCCCTCTCAAGCCCCATTTGAGCACAATAAACATAAAGCTGCAAGTCATTTTCTATTTGTTTTGTAGAGACAGTGGGGTATCAAGATCCCTTATGGCCATGCGCGTGTGAGGAGGTTTTTAATGTGCCCCTCCCTCCCCTCTGTCACATGCAGGCAGGAGATGCCAGGAAAACAACAGAACAGATAGAAGCTGTTTGATATCAGTGGTGCAAACCAATATAAAAGTGTTTAAATGTTTGACAGCGTGTAGTGTTAGCTTGTATAACAGATACTGAACTCCTCTCTCCTGTTGTCTTTATAGCTGACGCCAGTAGGAACCACCATCTTCTCTGGTTTCTATGGGAACAATGGGGCAACAGACATTGATGACGGTCCCAACGGACAGATAGAGTACACCATCCAGTACAACCCGAGAGACCCGGTAGGATACCCATCTTCCTTGGGAATAGGGGCCAGGTTATAAACTCTTTTGACTCTGTAAGTAACGTTACACATGTGTAATCTGTGTGTTTCAGACGACAAACAGGACCTTTGACATCCCCCTCACACTTTTTGGATCCATAGTCCTCAGAGAAAGGCTCAACTATGAGGAGATAACACGATACCTGGTCATCATACAGGCCAATGTAAGTGACTTTGTTTTAACACAGCCTTCACCTTTAAGGTAAAGTTTCCATCTGAGAACCATTATGAAGTATTATTTAAAGACAATAAACTCTTGATTGAGTGGGAGGATAGACTGCAGCCTAGAGTGTCGTTATTTAAATGTGTTTTATCATGGCAGTATTCCTGTTACACACCTTTGGACTACTTTTGTTTCAGCAATCTGCATTTATGTGCAGCTTTTTGGACAAAGCACCCCTCACTCAACACAAGTGGCTTCAGTGTCTCAATCAATGACAATTTGTCACGCTCAGGCAGGGATCAGTTAACCCCCTTGTAATTAAGAGAAGACCCGCTCTACCTCACAGCCGCCCTTTAATTAAGTTAACTATTAGCACATCCTTAATTATCACGTATGTCTTCGGTAGAGTAATTGTTCTGCTTTCGTTTTATAGCACTCTGTTTGTTATATTTATAGAAGTGTTCTGGAATAGCTATTGGTAATTTCACTCATGGGTTGTAGAAGTGGCAAACAGTCATGTCTCAAGGCCCATTTAGCCTAAAAGCATTATTAAAAAAAAGTCCACAGTACACTGAAAGATTAATGCGCTTCTGTCTGCTTGAATGCCAGACATATTCAATGCTTATCTGAATACAATATAAGGAATGGCTTGAGTGGCTGTGGATTTGCCAAATATAAATTCCAAGCAAAGACAAACATACCATGTTCTACCAAGGAAAGCTAAGCTAAGCTAAGCCTAGCGAACCTTGGCTGAGCTTCACAGCTATGAGAGTGTTAGTGATAATGTTATCTCTTCCTCAGCAACACTAATTATGTGCTTTTCATAAAGAAACATTCAAATTAGTCAAATAATATGCCCAAACAATTTTAAACAAGTTTATTATTTGTTCGTAAATGTTTTCCTTCTCCAGTTACAGCCAAACAATGCAAAGCCTTCACATTCAATGCGGGCAGAATTTGAAACAGAGGAGAACAGAAATACAATACCGGTGTTATTTACAATTACTGTGGAGGTTTTTCTCTGCTGTTACTGTCTAGTTTACATTCACTCAGTTATTTAGATGTACGTGCAGCATGTAATTAGGTGTCAATTCTCGCTTGAAATTACCGGCTGTCCTGGGTATGAAAGCCTCCGCACACAAACATGGATGTTACAGCATAACAAAGTGTGCAAGCCCCCACGTTTAGATTCCTGCCAAAGACTCCCATTTCTATCTTTTTCTGTCTGAGCATTGACTTTAAACATTCAGTGATAGAGAAACACTCATTCCAGGTGTAGTAAATAACAGCAAAAACAGGAAGTTAAACAAAATGCAATTAAAATATTATCTTTCTTATATTGTTTGGCAGGTTTTCAAGTGAGAGAAACACTTACGGACACCATCACATAAAAGGGCCTCGAAAAAGGAGATATGAACAAAAATGATAACACATTAATGCCTAACTAGAAATAAAACTTCTGAATAGTTTCACTTTTGATGTCTGACAAGAACCCGTTTCTAGTTGTTTGTTTTGATACTTCACGAGGGCCACGCTCTTGTCCTCTCACGACCCTTTGAAGGTCTGAATAAAAACAGACCCATGTTTCATTTTGTATGCATAGAGGTCATATATGTTGTTGTAGTTTTGTTCAAACACCTCATACCCTACCTCAATATAATCTAGAATACAAAACCGGGACTATTTTCTTTTTCTTAAGGGCAACACAATTCAAGGATTTTCATTGCAGTCTATAATTGCAAACAAGAGTTGTTTACCACACCTCTCATTGGGTATTAAAAACATATTTACTGGTGGAAATAAGAGGTAGATAAATTCCCTGGACTGACTGATTGGGATGTTTTTATGTGCTTTCAGGAAAGATTTGTAAGGTTTGTTTGGTTAACTACAATAAAATAATGATTGAGTCACATCTCATCATGGCTAAAAATACTGCATGCTTCCACTTATTAAACTGCGATAGATTGAAGTAGAAACACTTCAATGTTATGCTGTTTGATTTGTACCTCAAATTCTATACATGGTTTGGCTGCATTGACACATTTTCTGTTCTAGACATAAATGGGATCACACATATGGGATATCTCAAGAAAAAAATGCAGTTTTATCCAGGAAATAAAATCAAAGCTCTCTCTCTCTGTCTAGGACCGAGCCCCCTATCCCAGTGAGCGCCGTACGGCCACCACCACTCTGACTGTGGATATACTGGATGGTGATGACCTGGGTCCCATGTTTCTCCCATGTACGCTTGTGGGAAACACTCGTGACTGTAGTCCCATCACGTACAGGGCTAACGTCCTGGAGCTGACGGAGCCGGTAAGTGTGTGCCTGTTTTATGTTACATACTGCATTGTATTTTCATGCATTATGCAGAGGTGTGCGCCTACGTTGAGTTCACTTTTGTGATGGAAAGAAGCTTTGGCAGTCCTTACAATTTTAGGCTCACATTAGGTTAATTTTGAGAGCTGATCTCCTACTTAACTTTGTAATTTTGTATGCTTCTGCTTATTATATATACATTTATGCATGTGTGATATATTACAAGACCATGAAGAACTGAAGCTTCTCCTGTGTAATTTCTGTCTTAAGCAATCAATGCACTCCTGTTTTGTATGGGAACTCTAGAACACACTTTATTTGCCTCAGCAACATGAGAGAAAAACATTTTATTTAATAATAACAAGTAGTGAGCAGTAGAGTTTTAGCCTATACATATTTATGTTGTTAATACAGGTGATCTTAATTTTTTGGAAATCTGTTGTGTTCTACTTTTGAGATCACACCAGGTGTTAAAGGTCTCCTATTATACTATTTTTGAACAATATATTGTAGGGCAATATCTATACAAAGCATGTCTGTGAAGTGTTTTGCTCAAAATACCAAACAGATCCCACATTGTAGCCATGCCTCATACCCCTCTATTTCAGCCCTGTTCCTGAAGTGCTGATTCTGTGACTGTTGCTTTAAATTTGAGCTGACCTGAAGCCGGCCACGCCCCTTTTGAGCGCATGCAGCTTATTGCGGATGATAGGTTGGGACGTGTCATGTGGGGGCCACGTTGCCAGGAGTTAAATGTAAAGCCCACATTTCGGTTATGACATCATATCGGCAGCAAATCTGGATCAGCTCGTTTGTACCCCCGTTTTTAAAGATGTTGCTAAGGAGGACAAGAGAGAGGGTTGTATTTTCTGACACTTTGTGAGTCTCCTTACACACCGGGGACACATTTATGTATAAAAGACAGCAAAAAGTGCATTTTGCAGAATAGGGGACCTTTAAAGTCTTGCTGAAAAAAAACCTTATTATAATATATATATTTTTAAAATACATATTACAAGTGATGCATTAGCCAAGACACTGCATTTAGTTTGTACAAAAACTCAAAGCCAGTCTGAGAGATTGTACTTTAAAATGATTGTCCATGAACAAGTGTTATTTAAAAGTCAGTTAGCAATACCTTGGTACGCTTTTATGCTTACACAGCTTTATATTTTAAAATGTCTGCATTCCTATCTCGGGCATTTAGCTGATGCTCTTACCCGCGCAACTTACAATGCCACTTTGTAAATGAGTCAAAGTTCCTACATGCAAAATCCGCAACTCTGACAAGTCAGCAGAGCATCCATCCCTTACCACGCACGCGAACGCACGCACGCACGCACGCACGCACGCACGCACGCACGCACGCACGCACGCACAGCACACACACACACACACACACACACACACACACACACACACACACACACACACACACACACCTTTGATGGTGACAAGGTAGCAGTGCATTCATGCATTAACCCCCCCCCCCCCCCCCCCCTTCGACCAGACACACACCCATAGCAGTGTCAAGCCAGTAGAGCAGTCATGCCTAGCTGGACTTTGTCTACTTCATCTCTTTGTTTATATAGATTTTTGTCACAAGTACACGCACACACACACACACACACACACACACACACACACACACACACACACACACACACACACACACACACACACACACACACACACACACACACACAAATACTCCAGACACACAGAGGGAACTCTTTTTGTGCTTTCAAACCTTTACTTATCACTCCTCACTCACACGCACAGACTTTCACAGAAACAAACAAACAAACACAATTTTTCTCAAAGCCAAGGGAGATACAGCGATGAACAACAGGACTAAATCAACTTTACACCTCATGGTTTCAAGAAGGAGCAAGTGCACACAGACAGGGACAAGAATTACGATGGAGAGGGGGTGAGAGGGGATGATGTGGAGGAGCGAATCAAACAGGGAGGGAGAGGGATAAAGTCAGACACAGAAAAGTTATGCTGGAAATATACTCGAGGGGTTTTAAATCTGAAGCGAGGTGAATGACAACACAAAAACATTGTTTCGCACTCATAATACACAACTGCGTCTGGGGTTGTTTCTCCTGGTGATTTTTGTTCTTTGAATGAAACCCTGACCCCTCATGTATTTTCTTGTCTGATCTCTGTTCACCGGGAGCTTGGACCTTTGCAGATGTCAGATCAAAGCTCATATTTAAGGAATACAGACAATTATACATGTTACAGCAGGAAGATGAAATGAAACAATCCATAAAAGACAACTGTTGCTTTATGCAATATTTAAAAGTTGCATTTTTAGTTGCTGTTTTAAACTTTCCGTTGAATCAGTCAACAGTTAATATTTCCTTCTTGTAGTGGCTTAAAGAAATATCCTTATACATGTTTCTTGTTGTGACATTGACAAGAGCACATTTGCAGATTCTGAGGGTTAAGGGAGGATCATAGAAAGATGGGATTATGGTAAATCAAAGCGGGCAAGGGCATTAGCTGCCTCATACATCAAGTTTCAGCCAGTGTAGGGTCAGAAAAACAGGATTATATGATCTCACATTTCAGTTCTTATGAAAAACCCTGGCTGCAGTATTTTGATTGTTCCATAATTTTGAGTGCTTCTGATAGGCCGGTATAAAGAGCCTTACAGCATTCAAGACCACTGAATATAAAAGATAAAGTGTCACCTTTGTAATTATTATTATTAATCTGTTGACCAAACAATTTTTGGTCAACAAATTAATATTACCCTTAAAATTGATAGCGAGATGTCTTACTCGTGGTCATGTCTGCATGGACAGATGTCCCTTCAGATGTTGATGAAAGAAAGAAAAGGAAGGCAGAGGATGGACAGACGGACACACAGAATTTAGAGATGTGATGAGAGTGGGTGAAAGGAAAGTAAAAAGTTTCTGTTGGCGACATTTACAAAGGGTGGTGAGGTGATTTGAGGAGAGGAATAAGCGAACAGAGTCAGGGCACTAACATTTTTTGAGCCCTAATCAGACCGATGTGATTTGACAACCTCAGAGCCTTAGAGCCAACATTACTATTCTTTCTCCCTCTCAAACATACACACACAGCAAGATGCTAGTCATTTGTGCCGAGGAGTTGGGTGCGTTCACACATGCACTTCAAAAAGGTTGCTCCCTCTGCGACTCAGAAATGTTTCGCTGTGAGGGAAAAATAGATTATCGAACACCACACTCTCCAAAGACCCGACATCATTTAGTTTGTCATAATGTCAGGCTGGCAATTGATTAGCTACAAGTTGCAGAAACAGGAACAAAGAATTAAATCCGACAGCGCTATAACTTTATTTCATAGCCGCTTTCCACAAAGTGTTCAGAGACTGCTGTGTCTCCGTTGCACCACATTGTGCAGTCATGAGCTCTTGTATAGTTTAGTGGTTGACAAAAAGCTCACCTGACCATGAGGCGCCCTGAGGGGCTTGTACCTCCTTTATTGATTCCCTCGTTGCCCCGGGATCAGCCACCTGCCTGCACAGCTGCTGCTCATTTGCTCATTAGTCGTAGTCCCCCCCCCCATATATATAAAAGGCAATTTCCCCGTACACAATTCCCAGGTGCTGCTCTCATTTGTTGTTGTGGTCTCGGAGGTATTCATGTCTTTTTAAGAAACTGTTGCTGGTTTTCTGCCTGCTGCTTCTACACTGTTCGTTTGCTTGCAACTTTCTGATAGTACGGGGGAAAATCTTTCTACATTTGTTGCTTCTTGTTTGCGGAGAGGTTCACATTTTTTGTGAGTGATGTGAGTTCAGTCCTTGAGTTATCTGGTTTTACTATTTCCAGCAGTTCACATACTCGATCTAGTAACCCCAGTTTTTCCAGTTGGGCATTTGCAAGCAGGAGCTCATGTTAAATAAAGAATAAATAAAGGTAAACAAGGTTGACATCTATATTAAAGAAATATATTGTTTTGGTTTCATCTGTTCGTATTAACAAAAACATGTATTAAAAATTTGAATATAAAAGTTTGGGAAACTGTGAAGGTTGTCTTTTTCAAATATTAGTTTGATTAGTTCATAATCTATATGTAATTGCTTGTTGCTGTCCAATTAGCAACTATGAACATAATAATGAGGTTGTCGTTGAGAAACAACGTCTACTACCAGATTGTTTCACAAGTAGCCAGTGAACAAACTCATTTTAAGCCACAAAGCCAAATCATTCTCAAACTTAAGCCTGGATCGATTTTAGCATCTCCCCCCATTTGCTTTTTACATGGACTGTTTACCTGCATCGACCAAATCTGCCAGAAAATGATCAATACTGGTCAGTGCTCCTCGACTGCAAACGGAAACAAAACACTTCTGATGCAAGCGTTCTGTCCCATTGCTCATAGACTGTTTGTATGAAGGCACATCCTGTTAATAGAGGTTAGTTGCAGCCCTCAGTGAATTAAGCCACACTCCCCAATCAGTGTGGACAATATGTGTTCAACAAAAGTATGGCCTGTCGATAGAAACAAGCGTTAAGGAGACTCATTTATGGTACTCCTGCAGTGATTGATGTGGGCCTTCAAGGACTTGAATACCAATACTTAAACATTTTCTGAAGGAATAATGTAGCCTTAATAAAGTAATAACTTCTCCTGAGCCATCTTGAAAATGTTTTAGTATCAGCAAAACTATGAAGGTAGATATGGTGCAAAATGCGAGAGCTTGTAAAACCTGATGTGAGTACTTGTAGAGTACAATGTGAGAACTTGCATAAAAAAAATCTGAGCTTGTGGGCATACATTTGAACTTGTACCGGTATAAAATATACACGTATCTGTGAACAAAATTTGAAGTCACAGAAAAAGGTAAACAGTGAAGTCATGACGCAGCACCAGTCAGGCTCTGGGCGGTGAGAACAGAACAGGGGCTAAAAAGAAGAGCCGGTTCGGAACCACAAGACCACTAGCACGGAGCTAGAACTGGAAGTGGTTTGGTGGGAAAGGGGCATATGACTGTGACTGTGTGACCTACCTGAGCTTGCGCCTCGTCGTTCTGATTGCTCCGGCCCTTCTCTCCAACCCCCCTCCCTCCCCCCACATCTACAAGTGAAAATGACTTTAGCGACACTCATCGCAAGAAGGGTTGCAAAAGTCAAGGCCGCAGAGTCGTCGATTTATACTACCACAGAGCAGATTTGTCAAGTTGTAATGACTGATTTGAGATATTGTAATAACCAAGTTGCAGAAAATATATTGAAAAAATATGTATTTTTCTGCAACTGAAAATTTCATCACTAAGTTCATTTTTTTTCTACAAGCTACAACACGTTTTTTTGACTTCAAATTTTGTTCACAGATACGTGGATATTTTATACAACTGTTAATGTGTGCACACAAGCTCACATCAGGTTTCAAACGTTCTTGCATTTTGCACCATATCTACCTTCATAAAAACACTTGTATTGATGGTATCCGGCACAATAGTATGCCTGTAAATGTAAGGGTTAGAGACAAGGGTTTGGACTCTGTGTCAAAAATCATATCTTCGCAATTGTCAGTGGTGTTTTTTCTGATCCATTTTAAAGTGGTGTGTGAGACAATTGCAATTGTTTTTAACACATATTGCAGATATCAGAACCTCAGTTTTCTCAGTGACCTGGTTGTGTTTTTCTAACTCCCCTTTTTCTTTTTTGGTGCATTTTGGTGCACCCTCTTTTACTCCACTTCATTACTCGCCACATCTTCTTCTCTGCCTGTGTCTCTCTCCGCCCCTCTGTTGGTGACAGACGAGGAGATATAGCTCTGTGATGGTTTGTAGATTTCAAGTGCTGCAAGACAGTTGTGGTGGTAACATAGCAGGTGTTTGAGGGTGTCCAGTGCGTGTGTGTAGGTGTGTTCTGGTGCATTCATACATATTTGAGAATATGCACAGTTGTTGGTGTGCTTGGCACTATGTTTTATAGCTTTAGCGATTATAGATTTGATCATATAGACGTCTAATGTTTCTCCCATTGGGGTCGTCATATTACCCATACCTCAGCATATTGCAATATTATGCTATATGTCAACATTATAGCCTGTGCTGCCTGCATACAGATATCGGTGTGTGTGTGTGTACAGAGAATCAGAATACGTATGCACAAATGAAATAAGTCATAATCATACTTTTTTATGGTTAAATTTAACTGATGATTTCTCCTTTTTCCACGCATCGACAGAGTTTATGTGTGGGCGTGCACGTGTGTGCTTGCTCTATATGTGATTTAATGAATACCACGTTGGATTTTTGCCAACAATTGATTCTCCTGTTTGATTCCCTTTTGCTTTGCTGGCGTGCACTGAGGTTGTTGCTGCATAAATAAATAGCTCGCGCAAAGCTTTTCTTTTAACCTTAGAACAACTCAGTGGAAGACATCGCCAAGAAATATATTTAGCTGTCTCTTTAAGCTGTATCTGTTTTTAATTATAGCTGGCACTATTTGGGAGAATGTTGTACAATTGATTTCTTTGTTTCGTTTATTTTTCTGTTGTGATATATTTGTAAGTAATGGTTGTGATTTCAGCTTTAATTCCGTCCTCGGTTTCTCTTTCCAGAGCAAGGCAAATCCTGTCAATGTGACTCCACCCATTCAAGCTGTGGATCAAGACATTAACCTGCAGCCTCCCTCCGACCGGCCCGGGATTATTTACTCGATTCTCATCGGTAAGTTTACATTCAAATGGTTTACACTCAGACAATATACAGTACATCGAGTCATTATACATTTATGGTAATATTGGATATTTGCATAATATTTGCTATAAAATGTCTGTCAATAGTTATATTAATCAAAGAAATATATAACAAATAAACAGCTTCTCAGTTGATGTCACCAACAATGTTTGCTATATTGCAATATAAAACCAAATGTACAATTGTAGAGGACTTTATTCATATAAGTGACAAGCCAGCATAGGAACATAAACAATGTCTCTCACAGATATGTTATAATTGTGCAGAATCCCAAATAATGGCCCAAAGCCTTATTTGTAGTTTTGAGTAAAAGGCTTGTTGGGTTTTCTAGGAAGGACACATTTTGATGAATTAAAATACTTGAGTTGTAAACAGGATGCTTACAGTCAATTTGCAAAGGATACATTCCCCCCCCCCAAAAAAAAATGAGGGATGGGATTGTCTGCCAATTAATCTTTCCTAAGCACCTTAAGTTGAAATTGAGTAATAGAAGCCACAGTGCGCCGTCACTGCGAGACATCTTGATTAATGTTTGAAACTGTAAAATACAGAACCACAAAAAAAGTTGACTTTTACACAGGAGAATATGGATAGTCCGTAAAAATGTACTGACACGGCTTGACACTGACTCGATTACTTTTCCCAGAATCCTCCTTTGAAACTTATCCTGGCCTGAGTAAGGATCATTAGAGACAGTTTCACTATGGGCAAACACATCTGCAGTTCCTCCAAGGTCTACAAGAGAACATGAAGACATGAATGAGTATCTCTTGGGGTTCAGTAAAGAAAGATTACTTTTTAAAATATGGTTTTAGCTGGAATGACCTTCATCAGACACATAAACAATGGTTGGTGTTTGCTTTGGACAACAAAAGCATATCAAAGCAGAACCTGTTCCAAAGCTGATCGATTTGTGGACCCAAGGACATACCTAGTAGAAAATAGGAACTCACCGAAAACCCTGAAACCACAATCTCTTGCTTTCTTGTGCACATGTGCCTGTGTTGCTGCTCCTCTCAGCAAGATTCGATTTCCCCACTGTGCAATGCGGCATTTAAAGCGCCACATATGTTAGTGCATCGTCACCTGTGGAGAGCAGAGATGAGAAAACCCGAAAGCATTAGCCATCGCGCTCTCTGGCTCTACCCCCCTCCCCTGTATCTTTTATATTCCCTGAAACCAAACAGACAAACATACAGTATATTGATTCATAAACCAAATGACTAATGTGTCTCTCTGTTTCATACAAATACTACCCTTATTTCATTTGCTCAGTTCTTTCTGTTTGTGTCTTTTGTGCTCTCCCTCTCTCAGGCAAGCCAGAGTCCTATCCGGAATATTTCAGCTTGAATGGAACCACAGCGGAGCTCCTGCTACTGAAGCCCATCGATAGGGAACTCCACCGCAGATTTGATTTGGTTATCAAGGTGAGAAATACTAGGACTGGTGGACCCGGGGAGGTTCAACTTGATTTTCTCCCAGCATGTTGTTTTTAAATAAAATCAGCACCCTACCTACTTGATGTGCAGGGCTTTTCTTTTTCAAACTGCATTCAAACCCCACAATCCCATTTATGTGCTATTCCTGCTATCCGTCCATTAAACAGAAGCCTACCCTGAACATATTAAGTGCCAGTAATTGTGAATCATTAGATCTATCTCATGCTGTGTGTGGGTTTTTGTCTTAATTAGGCTAGTAATAAAACCACACCACCAAGCATGCATCAGGTTCCGCTCTACTGACATTCATAATGCCATTTTCTCTCTTTAGGGTGTTTTTACTTTACTGTAGTTAAAAGTGGTTATTTGCGTAAATGGGTGTACATAATAATAACAACAACATAAATTGACACTGTAGTTGTACTATTGGGATGGTAAAGATGAGGTGTGAGGAGAATACAAAATAAGATGCAGTCCGATTAAAAGACTTGTGGGAGAAAAGTGCAAATTAACTAACCGAAAATCATAACGTTATATAGTTGTGTGATTCAGATTTCAACTTAAATGAACTTTAAGCAGCGTAGTCTGACAGGGGGAGGTGGGGAATTAAATGTGCTCCACAATAATTAAACTCTTAATTCCTAATGGCATATTATAAATCATGAAGTTATAGGGGGTCCTCAATTGGTACCTGACACTACGGTATATCACAGTGGCTGATTTGATTAGCTTTTATGGGGTCTTGCAGAAATGACAAGAAGCTCTTCTTATTAAAACAAATATCCACTTTAAAATACAAGTACTTCACTCTGGCTGAATGAACTAAATGAAAGATACATTTAAAATGAATAATACGAGCAGAAAATGGATGTTTTAATCCAACACTGTATGGCACTAAAATCACTGCCACATGTAGAAAAAACTTCTTCTAGAGAAATGAATCAGGATCAAATTGGGCTTTATACTGCTCTGAGGGCAAGGTCAACTTTCTATTAAAGCTGCACTAACAACAACCATTCTGTTTATCCCATCAGAATTATTCACAAACAACAACAACAACAAAAAGAGACCCTACATTTGCAGTTTTCTTATTAATAAATGCACTTTTTTTTTATCTTCTAAAATATTTACTATGGGAAGCGATGTCATTAAAGAGGGCTTCCCCGGCAGAGTAGTGGCGTTTGAGAACAGAAGGTAAAGCACGGCTGCCAAAATGAGCAATTATTTTTCTCCCCCTTTAGGCAGAGCAGGACAACGGCCACCCATTGCCAGCTTTTGCCAACCTTCAAATAGAAGTTCTGGATGAAAACAACCAGGCACCCTACTTCCTGGAGACCAGTTACCATGGTTACGTCAGTGAGGCATCACCCGTGGGAACTACCGTAGCGACAACTGCCGTTCTCTCTGCACCGCTGGCCATCGTTGCTCTGGATAACGATGTGGAGGAGGTGAGGATGAAAGCGCACAGAGCCTTCACTGACTGAAGACATAATGATCTGATTAATATATACTGACAATTAAATGTCACCATTTATAGTAAGTGTGTTCATTATTAACACTTTTAATGGCTTGTATACTCAAATAGTAAAATACCTTTGTGCAAATGCATGTATTACATTCTAAAGTTTATGAAAACCTTGGAAACATTTGTATTTCTTTTTAAATGATGCTGCAGCCTTATACCTCGGAGGAGTCATTTACATTGTTTCTACTTCCTTTGTAGCTTAAAGCCAATGAGATGCCTGTAGATATCACTGAAGGTTGCTGATTGAACCTTTTCCCCTTCCACTGGTCAATGTTAACATGACAACACAAGTTGTAAAAAAATAATAATTGACATATAACACCAGACGGAATTGGAAAACTCGCAAAGCCTACAAGTTGCTGTTGGTACACCTGTTAAGCTCTCCATTCCTGCACTGCACACACACACACACACTTACAGAGACAAAACAAGGAGATTTATTCCTTTTTTTGGTTGATAATATTGGCAAAAGCAGGCAACAATACGCTCCTCTACCTTTGAGCCAGTGCCTTGTTGGATCAGCTAGCTTTTAGCCGAGAATGCTAACATTTGCTGCTCGCGTAGGAGCAGCCAAACAAACTGTTGAATCCATATTTTGCATATGCTCAATTGTTTTGGAAACGGTATAAATGAAAAGGCTAAAATAACAACACCACACAACTCAAAAGATCTTTGGAATATGTGGAAATAGGGCTTCCATCCTTTGCCATTTGTTATTGGTGTACATACATTTTGACATTATGGCAATTTAAAACTCTCTTACCCATCATCATTTTCAACTGCAGGTTACACATTCATGTCTTCAAACACAATTAAATCACAGATGTTATCAAGACCTGCTGTAGTAGAAGTGCTGTACAGAAATCAAGCATCGAGCCATTGAGGTGTACGTTTCAGCAATCTTTCTTTTTGTTTGACTGATTCTCTTCTTTGAGCCTTGCTTGCCTTGTGTAAAGTGCCCTATCTAATTTCCACGTGAATCCCGATAGTAAATTATTTCCCTCTTGCATTGCCTCTCAGTGATAATGTGAGAATTTACAGTGCCGCAGCATTGTTATCACCCATGCATTCCCCAGAGCTTAGTTTGTTTAAGATGTGGCGTAGGCATTTTGACAAAACAAGCTTTGGTTCGTTGCTTTCTAAAAGACCCCCACAGCAAGGAATGATATTAGTGGGGATAATGTGTGTTTTCCTGCGTGTGTGTTCAGGTCGTTTGATATACGTTGAGCTATTTGAAATACCGCTAACCCCGGTCTTTCCACCAGCATTAAGTACCAACAATGATGATTAGTCCTAATTGCTTTTATGTGCCATCCATCACTTTTATTTATGTGTATGCATGTGACTCTGCATAACCCTGTCTCTCTGTGTGTGTGTGTGTGTGTGTGTGTGTGTGTGTGTGTGTGTGTGTGTGTGTGTGTGTTTATTTATGACTCAATATTCACACAGGCTACATCAACAATATTATCAGCCCTCCTACCCTGCTGAGCTAGCCTTATCTGGAATGAAAGCTCACACACACACACACACACACACACACACACACACACACACACACGCACATTTATACTGCATGCACACAGTGAAAAAGGTGCATATGTGGGTAATGTCAGAGGAGGACTTGAATTGCCTCTCCATCACTTAGTTTAACAGTGTCACACACACACACACACACACACACACACACACACACACACACACACACACACACACACACACACACACACACACACACACACACACACACACACACACACACACACACACACACACACACACACACACAGTTCTCTCTGTCAAGAAAACCTTGAAGATGTATTTCATTCACCTTCCTGTCTAAGCACTTTTTTTGCTTGCTGCTATTTTGCATATGGAACATGTTCCTTTGTTACTTTTCTCCACTTTATTTATTTCTGTTTTCTTTGAATTGTAGAACATGTAAAAAAGTGTGTGAAAGAGAGATGGGGATATATTCTTAAAATCTGTGTTACTTTTGTCTTCAGCTCTTTTGATTATTCACTGCATGTTCATCAAAGTATCCAAAATTGCTTCCGAATTGCCCGTGTATTCCTTTTTTTCCACCATAAGGTGCTTAATAGCCATATTTCCTTGCAGTTGTTGCACTGAGCGGCTCGCAGGTGTAAATGTGCAACGGCTTTATGTGTGTTCCGCGAGCAATACGGAAGATATAGTATCCTCCCTGGGTTAAAAAAGACAAAATGTATTGACTTTAATGTCTTCTCTGTCCCTCTAAACATCTGTCTTTCTCTCCAACAGACCAGGGACCCCCAGCTCCAGTTCTCATTGGACAGCTATTCTAATGTTTTCTCTGTATCTGCTACTGGAATCAGACGATATCTTACCCTGGTGCAGCCATTGGACAGAGAGACACAGGACTCCTATACATTCACGGTACTCCAGCCTCTACAATATCTATGTTAGCTGTGTGTGTGTGTGTGTGTGTGTGTGTGTGTGTGTGTGTGTGTGTGTATGTGTGTGTGTGTGTGTGTGTGTGTGTGTGTGTGTGAGAGAAAAAAGCTTCTGAATGCATTTAAATAACTCAAATCAGACACCCTTGAAAAAAATGTAGTAGTG
Source organism: Eleginops maclovinus (assembly GCF_036324505.1). Classification (NCBI taxonomy): domain Eukaryota; kingdom Metazoa; phylum Chordata; class Actinopteri; order Perciformes; family Eleginopidae; genus Eleginops; species Eleginops maclovinus. The sequence continues at coordinate 7,926,905 of NC_086358.1, forward strand.
GCCTTGAGAAAGACTCCTATCTACTGAAGAGGTGCAAACGGTAGACAAAGTAAGAGGAGATGAGTGAAAAATGTTGCCTAGAGGAAGAGAAGAAGACAGGAGGAGAGTGAGATAGATGGAGAGGATAGAGAAGAGGGATGTGTTGAATGTTGTAGCTCCACGGATGCAGTCAAATTTTAATTGAGGGGGAGTGAAAATGCAGGGGTGGCTGCATTTTTTACAAGAGAGAAAAACAGTCTTAGTAATAATAGGGCGGGAGATGAAGACAAAATAAACAAGGGACAGACAAGCACAAAGAATCAAAGGGACACTTTCATCAACAGGGAACCTTTACTCGCCCCTTTTTTACCCTCTTTTGTTTTGTCGTCTCCTTCTCAATCGGCCATTGTCACTCTCGCATTCTTATTTCCGTTCATTCAGCAGCTTCTTTGCGGCAGGGGCAAAGTTAGGCTACTCGTTTCCAAACTGAAGGGAAAGATATTTACTCAAGTGCTATACTTAAAAATGTTGAGGAACTTGTAGTTTACTTGAGTATTTACATATTCTGCTGCCTTCCACTAAACTCCAGAGTCAAGTATTGACCTTTTCACTCCACTACAGGTGTTTGACACGGTTAATTCCAGTCCAATTTCAGTTAATGTTAACAATACAAAAATAAATGACAAATACATGACAAAAATGTATTGAAAATAGATGTATTATAGAAGAAGTTTGATAAGCTAAGATTGTTTTGTATTTTTAAGTAAGGAGAGAGGGTAGGTTACATAAATCCCACCTTTCCCATCTGCCACATTAAAGGGAACCTATTATGCCTTTGGGGCTAATATAGGTTGTTATGCATGTAAATGGTCTGCAAAGACAAAAAATCCCAAATCTTCCTCCAGATTTTTTCCTCTCCTACACCCTCCCCCCCTGCCTGAACGGCCTGATTGTACTCCTGTGTTTAATTCTGCAACATCAATTCTGTAACACTCAAGCTTCAAGCTAGCACTCCAATACATTGTACGTTATACAGCTACAGAATTGTGCTACTCTATAGTATTAAAATGTTTACTTCCACCACGCTCGGGGAGTGCTGGCAGTGTGTGTGCACGTGGGTGGGAGTGCAGCATACTGTATGAAGTAATGCATTCCAGTACTTGCATGCAGCTATTTGGATGTAAAGAGGGGAAAAGCAGCAGGGCTGGTGTATTGATTGAAAGGCAGAGGTGTACAGTAATCATCATGAAAGCCTTGCAGGAGAAATTAAACTCCGGGAGTGAGAGAGCTATGAGACATGGAGGATGATTCTCATTTTAAAGGAGTCAATCAGCTTCTTGGCAGATGAGCTTGTGGAGGGGATTGCTATCAGTGAAAAAGCTTCTATAGCTTCTGTTGATGTGCACTGATATGCATGATGGATGGACAATTTACATGGACAAGTTACATTTGTTTTTCATACAAGAGCGTGGACTTTAAATTGTTTGTGTGTTATATGAAGGACAAAAGAGGCCAAGATCATGCAAAAGCCCTGCTGGTTTCATTAAACATGGCACAGATAATAATACAAACAGAAAGTGTATTTCTTAAATTCAATTGTATTTATAAACTGATTTGGCAGCAATCTCAGACAGTCTTCCTATCTTTGAGCGCGTGTGTTTCATCTTATCTTTAAATACATTGAAGTATTACAAAATAAATCCTTTGGCTCATTTCAGAAAGTTTATTTGTGGATCTAAAAAGCTGAAATGCCACAGTTTAATATTTACAAGGAGCACATAATAATAATGGTTAATAAGATCTTGTTACACAAATAGCTCGACAATTTTAGAAATGTGTTTATACGCTTGATAGCTGGGATAGATGAGAATATTGACATGCTCTCAAGTCAGCACTATTTAATAAGCTATAGACAGCAGAGAGGAAATCTAAGGTTAGCATGGCAAGAAAGGGAAGGGGGCATATTTATCCAAGTGTTTTTCTTGTGAGAAATGTCCTCGAAGAAACTAAGAACTATATTTACATTCAATTTAAGGCACATTAATATGATTAATGGGACACACATGTTTGTTTATGTCTCTTTTTGTGACTCAAACACATTTCAAGCAAACATTATAGGCAGTGGGGAACAGCAATTATTGAAAGGAAATGGTCTTTGAGTTCTTAGACCTACAAGCGTATAAATAAACCAAAAAGCAGGGATTTGGATTGAAAAAAACCCAGAACAGCTCAAAAAACAAAACAAGAAAACAAACAGACACTATCAAGATGTCAAGGACACATTGTGTGCACAGTCCGACCATTTCAGGATTCTCTAAAGGTACTTTTTGTAGCTTGGCTGAGAGTTACATGTTCTCATAGAAGGAACATTTTCTTTTCTTTGCTCTTGTCAAAAAAATATACTTTGTTCTTGTCTTTTGTCTCTACAGCTTTTAGCATCAGACGGCGTCCAGCAGAGCGTCCCTGTTACGGTGACGATTACAGTGTTGGATGCCAACGACAACACTCCCACTTTTGATAACGTCTCCTATAATGTCAATCTGTTCACTGATATGAAGCCTGGAGAAACTGTGTTACAGGTACGCACTGGTAAACACAATGTAATCAAAACATTTCTTACTGTACTTGTGGTAATTATGTAGTGTTTGTAACAAAATGTACTTTTGTGTTTGTGTTTACCTCTCTCCAGCTCACAGCAGTCGACTCTGATGCAGGTCCCAACGGTAAGATCACTTACCGGATCTTAGCTGGGGACCTGGGACATTTCGTTATTGGCAACAGGTGAATATATTGCAATATTATTTTCATTTGTATCTTATCTTCAAGGTAAACGTTTAGCGATTACACTTTTTATGCTGAGAGTCGGATGAGATGATTTGTGTTACTGTACGCTAATATGAAGCTAGCGCAAGCAGCATGTTAGCTTAACCTACATAATATATGCATCTGTCCATACCTCCTCATTCAACAGTGTAAAGTATTTAAATACTTTCAATGTATTCCACATATGTATATATTTCACATCCTCAAATCTTTATTGTTAATATTGTAAATATTCTTCTCTCTTTTTGCACTACTTTATTTATCTTTTGCACCATGCATGTTGAGTTGTTGGAGGAGCACGCGACATAAGATTTTCATTGCCAACATATACGCTGTATCTGCTGTGCATATGACCAATAAAACCTTGAAACCTTGAAACCTGAAACCTGAAACCTTAGCATAAAGACATAAACGAGGAACAATTCTAGCCTGGCTCGGTCCAAAGCTCAGAAAAAAGAAAAAAAACATCTAGCTGAACCTCTGAAGACTATTTTAGTCCTTTTAGTCCTTTGATAGAACCGGAAAGACCCTTTATTTATCAAAACCACTTTCTACACAGGCAGGTTAAAAGCTCACATTTAACTCTACATCAAGCATGACAGGACGCTGTGGCACAGTGGGTTAGTGCGCTGATCTTTTGGATCATGGGAGGACTGATTTCTACTGCTTTCGAATTAATATATTCATGACCATTGAATACTGAATAATCTGTTTTCAGCACTGGGATCATTACTGTGGCACCAACTGTTGAGCTCACTGTTGGGCGGAGCTACACTTTGACTGTAGAAGCCATGGACAATGGGCCTGTACCTCAGAGAAGGTAAGAGTGTATCCCTGTCTGCTTCATCAGTATTTCAATCCGTCAGTCTGTCAGATATCCAGAGCTTTCACACTCCTCAGCCCTTTCAAACATTCCCCTTCGTCTCTCCATCTTTTCACCTTTTCAGCTGAGCCGTGTTCATTTTCTAGAAATATATCAGGAATTATAGTTTTGTATTGGAAAATGGCAAGAAAGGAGTGGAAAATGGATAGCATTAATGTGAGAAGGAAAAGTGACAAGAGTGGCACAGAATGAAAGGTATTGAATGGTGTCCGACTACTAGTTACCCTCTTCTCGAAGAAACGCAAAGAAAATTACACTGTCTGAAAGGGACAATTTCAGCAGATGCAAGCACACAGATGGTGAAAGAAACATAATGCAATACACTCAGGCCCTTTCACATTCCCAAGGACAAGGACTGACTTGATTAAGTAATGTTTTATTTTATTTTTTTGATTCACTGCTACCTCTCGTTTCCCGTCTCTTGCCATTCATCTCACCTTCATGGATTGCATCAATAAGGGACCATAACTTTTATCAGCTCAAAAACTCAGGCTTTTCCCCAACTAGGGTTATTTCATGGATAAATGCATCTACTACCAATATCTTTTTAACTCTGTGTGTATTGATTAGGCAGCTAAAGTCTGTCAGAGAGCTGCTGTTTTATTTTTAGCAATGACTATGCGAACCATTCGCCCGCTTGAACGTGATCAATCTACAATTTCTTACGGATTTATATCGCAGCTGCTCTAGCTGAGATTTTGATTCCTTTCAGTGTTTTTCTCAGCACAATGTCTCAACATGACTCAGGAAACATCAAAGAAAAGAGGCATGTGCTTTTGTAGGATGCAGAAAAAAGGGCGCTTACGTATTTTCATGCATGTTCATGTCCTTCTTTTTCATTATTTGTTCAGTTATTAAGTCTTTTTCTCTGTCATCTTATACAGAAACACCATAAGGAAAACCCATATTGGCAACAATGAAAACAAAAGCCATATAAAACTGAGCTAATGCGCCAGAATGAGCAACAACCTGTTGTTTGCTGATACTCGCAGCTCACTTGGGTGAAGTTCTTTGTGCTTTGCGCTTTGGAATGTCTCAACAAAAGGATAAATTAAGACTGCAGTGTCCTTGTAGAAAGGACAAAAAAGACAAGTCTTCAAACAAGAAGCACTGAAAGAAAGCAGCACGTAGTTACTGACACACAGGAACATTTATTTAAGATTTTAGTTTGAGAAAAAGGCACTGCTGCTGCAACGATCACCATGACGTAGGCTTATGTGACAGGCAGTCAGTTTTATAGGTTCATAAAATGTAGGCTGAGCGATCCAATAGGGAGTATTCAGAAACTCCCTGAATTTTCAGATGTTTAATTTGAGCTGTCAGTGGCCACAGTGCAGATTTCTGTTCATCACTCTCTTAATCAAAATGTCATCAAATTCAATCAACTTCTCTGGCACCCGGTTACATTTTACACTGTAAGAAAGCAGTATGAACGTTTTGCATATGACAGTGTGACCAATAGCAGTTACCTCCCCTGTGAGATATTTTGAACTCCACATTAAACCCCTTGCCTCTCTTAGATATGTTGACCTCTCTGGATTTAAGTTGCTGTGCCCTAATGTTGATTTAAATCTCTAAAAGACATTCAATGCCAAGCCTACCTGAAAGAACTTGCAGTGTTAAAGGCAAACTGATAAAAAGTACTGCCAAATTAGCATTGCACTCCAATAACTGTGTCAAAAACAAATAATGCTGCAGAACCAGAGATATCTTTCTCTCTTCTCCAATACCAGACATTGGTTCTCTTAGTCAAAACTCGGTGCATCTGTTACCCTCATTTGGTAGAACAAGCATGCATATCACCCCCCCAATACACAATACCTTATAGTGGATCAGCCTCAGGACATCTGTTACTTTTAAAAACAAATAATGAAATGCTTTAAAATGCTCAAGATTGCAGATATTCAAAAGTCAAAGCTTTATTTACAGTATTTAAGCCTTTTTTGACCTGCTTATGAAGGGAAAAGGCATTTCAATTGTTAAAAGAGGACCTATTGTGATCCTTTTCAGGTTCATGTCGGGTTCTTGGGCCTCTACTGTTACATGTTTGTTTAGCTGGCCGGCTTTGTTGTGTTTTGTCAACCACATAGACATGTCCCGACCCTTAGCCTATCACTTAAAATATGTTGGCGCGCTAGCCAATAGAAGTGCATGTTTTACTCTGTGATGTCATTATGATGCGTAAGTAAACTAATGAGTCCATTGGAGGCATTTAAGGCAGGTGGGAGGGAAACTCCCTCTGGCGTGAACTTTAGGGTTTAAGCCTTTGCAGATCATTTACACGTACCTATACAACACTACAGGAAAGGGAAAACCCCAAAAAGCATAATAGGGCCCCTTAAAAAATGATTGCCTTGTATCTTTCTTTATGTCTAAATCTTTCCTTATCAAACGAGAACTCTGAACAAACTTATTATGAGTCCGGGAAGTGCTTCAAGCCAAACCTTTTTTATAATGATTTAATTTTCCCTGCTGCAATTGATTCATCGCTCAGAAATACACATTTATCAGTCATGAAAATAAAATGGTATCCCCTCTCATACACGGCTCCAGCTTTGTAGTTGCCAAATCAATACACAATGTGAGCCACTGCAGATTGAGGTGTTTCCAATGATTGGCCCACAAATTGTCCCCAAATTTCCCCAGACCCCCTGTTTATCTCAGCTGAGAACATAACCCACATAGCAAATCGATAATCATTTCTGCTACCTGATTTGTTAAAACTATGGGTCAGGACCATAAATGAGCTGCATGCCTTTTGGCAGGTGGGCAACTAGAAGACATGAATCACAGCATTTTTTTAATGACTTTGGATCTCATCTCAGTGTTACATCTCCATGTCAGGGGGCTGGGACTGTTGAAGAACTCTTGAGATACGTGTTTCATTCAGATTAGAAGTGCTTTTGCATGGCCTAGATAGATACACCCCAGAATACTGAAAACAGCTTACGCTCGGGGGTCTCATTTATACTTTCATCAAACTGTCGGGTAAGAGAGAAAAGAGGGCACCACGAGAGAGAACAGATTAGAGAGGGTAAGATGTTAGATAAATAACTAGATAGAGATCAAGATAAAGAAGTCATTTTGTACAATAAGAGGCATTTTGTAAAATACGGAGGCGGTACAAAATCATTGCAAGCCGCACGCAGGGTTGGGCTTGTTACTTAGAAAAATGGGTAACACTTTGCCAACGAGCAGAAACATTTGACTGCTGCGTGCGAACCATAATTTAGCGTGCAAGTTATTATTAATTTGCACTCACGTGTGGGTTTGTGTGTGTACTGTACACACACACAGAGCTATGTAGAACAATGACTATGAAACTGAAAATGCATAATGAATTAGAAAGAATAGTTGAAGAAGAAGGACCTGCCTGGTAGAGAGACTTAGGATGGAAGAACCAGGGAAATAGGCTACAGTATGAACTACAACTGAATAATCTCCATTCCCTCAATGGATTTTCATCAATAATGCCATCTGAATTGTTTTAATAAAACACAGGCTTTCACTCTCTCTGGCTGCTTCCATTTTCCCAGACTTTGTCTACTTACTTATTTATTGTTGTGAACATAAACGGATTTTGTGGGCTATTGTTTATACCCGAGGTTCTTTGGCTTTTTCAGTCCATGATCCAGTTTGAGTGGAGTTAATCTCTCCCCGCTAGTAATCAGCACTCTCGCCATGTAGAAACACAAACTAAACCCCAACCGTTCCTCATCCCGAAATGCAGGTTGAGTAAACCAAAGATCACTCAGGTCGTGTGGGGGTTAAACTATGAAATGGGATTATCTGGTCTTTCTACAACGTGTAATAAAGTTAGTTAGTAATGACCACTTTCTCAAAACGTATTGGATTTGTGTTATCAGGTTGCAAGGCTCGGGAAACACAGTTTTTCTTTGTAATGCGACATTTCAGTCCAGACAATCTTTATGGAGCAACTGTTTGTTTTAAATGAACAAGCACCAGGCCTTCCAATTCCTTTAATAAGGCAGGAGGGGAAATAATCCAATATTTCTAACCCTTATAACCTCACTGACTCGATGCTGTCAAAATCTAAGTTTCTTTTAATTTCCAGTGATTATCCTGACCTTTATTACACAAAATATTGCTTAAGAACATGTGTAAATAGTGCTTATATTGGCACTGAATAATAGTTAATTCAGATTAGAGTGTTGTCTTGGTCCTCCCTTTTTTACCATCTATATTTGAACTTTATATATTGGTGACGAGACAACACCTCAAAGTTAGGGGGGGGTATGAAACAATATTCTGTAACATATTATACATTTTCTTCTTGACCTCTGTGTAAAAGTTGCAGTGTAATTTCCTTTAGATATGAGATGAATCTGAATAAGTCTGATAGTACATTTCGTGTAGTCGTGATCTAAGTATTCTGATCCGTCTCCACTAAGTCATGTTCCCTGCAAGTGGAGCGTTTTATTTCGAACGCCAGTGGAGCATCATTATTGAGAGTCCCAGCTCTCGTCAATATTGTTCCTTTGGGAAGGCCTTGTCCAGGATCAAAAAACATGACTGCGTTATCTAAAATAATTGGTATAGCAGATGTCAAGTCTGCTTCCAGTTGGGTACGAGTTTAATTTGCACTTAGTGCGTTGTTATCTCTCAATTATGTAAGGCGGTCGAGTTGCCAGAGGGCTGACAAATGTAGTTCTCTAAACATGACAAGTTTCTGCCAGGTAATTTAATATCTCCAGAAAGAAAACCTCACACGAGTAGTTTACAGCACTGGATATAAACAGCTCTGTCTATTTTAGCTCATCAAAGTGACATGATGTTTTGAAATAAGTGTTATTTTAATTTTCAAAAATATCATTAAACACGTCTTTTTATCAGAGGGGAAGTAAACACGGTATAATCAAGACTTCATTTTACACAAGTCAAACTACTTAATGTCAGACACCAGTCAAAATGTTTTCTTGTTTGGTGTCATCACTCTGCAAATTGAAAACCTAATGTCATTTCTTTTTTTGTACTTCCCTAATTTCAACCTCTATTCCTGTAAATCCCTCTTGAAACATTTCAATTACGTTTTTTCACCTGTTAAAAAGTGCTGAATCGACCTCTTAACCACTACTGGTTATGTAAGCTTTTTTTCTATGCATGTATTAAATAGTCTTCCGCACAGTAAGGATCAGATTCAGAATCCCAAAACTTTATTTATCCCAAATTGGGAAATGTTTCCGTTACCGCAGCAAAATACAATACAAAATGAAGCATAGTTTACAGATAGTAAATAAATCACTGCACTCGTTCTTGAATACAGCAAGTGTAACCCCTTAATATGGATTTGAATATGATAATAAAGGTTTAGCCTACGCCCTCTGGTGCAGGGCTCATGAATTAAGATTACTGAGGAATAATCCTGCCCTAACAAGATACTGATATTCTTCCAAAACAAACGTATGCCTATTTTTGTTTACAGTTAAACAGCATTTGTCTATCTACAGAAGAGAATCATTGAAACAGCACAATACATTTGTTAAAATGAAGCATAAAATGTTAAACCCTGGAGAAAGCTGTCTGTAAAGCCCAGCAGCAGAGCACTGTCTGTTTGCCACTCAGACTGTCTTTGACTTCACGCTCTTATCGATTAGCCAAACACAGCATGAAGTGCAACAAAACTAACACTGGCCAGCCACTCTGACCATTCAGCCTTCCTGACACTGCGTTTTTTTACCCACTATCCTCTTGTGCTGCCCTCCAACTCTTCTTTTCCTCCCTTCATCCCCTCTCCAACTTCTTTTCCTTCTTTATCTGCTTCTCTTAGAGGCTGTTTCTTTATCTGCATTCTTACACAGCTTCTGCCTCTCCTTCTCTCTCTTTAGGTCATCCATTACAACGGTCTATATCGAAGTTTTGCCCCCAAACAATCAGAGCCCTCCCCATTTCCCCCAACAACAGTACAACCTGGAGATCAGTGAAGCTATGAGGACTGGAGCTACACTGCTCAATCTGCAGGTACACAATCACTCTTTCTGTCACACGCATAGGGACAATCACACTATATACAAGCTGTTGTCCCCTCCACAGCTGCTCCTTGCAAATACACTTTGCAAACTGGATGTTGTTGGTAAGTTTAATCACGTTTGCAGTTTTTAATCAACATTTTGCAAACTTTTTAACAAAGTAATTTCTGTTAGCTATATCATTCATGCATCTATCATCAATTTTAAGTATTTATATATTACTTTTAGCTTTCTTTACAAACCATTTGTCCAGTTCTTCGAGGATACTATACTGTTGTGGCGTTTTAATCACATTTAAAAGCCACTTTCTTTATCGGGGTCGTTGTCTTATGAAGCGCCTCTATTTGCTTCCAAACTAATTTGCAGAGATCCTTGTTACATTGAATCACATCAGACATATTCATTGATCCTGGCGGCATACAAACATGAACATAATCTTCCTTGCTTATAAAGTATTTCTCCGTTTAAAAAACAACAAAAAAGAAACAGTCAAAAGACTATACTGCTTCCCGTCTAATCACTCAAATCTGTGTCCCATTGTCCTGCCATATACAGTGCCCTCCAGAATTATTGGCACCCTTTTAGTAAAAATAAGCAAAACTAGATGCAAAAACTTTCTTTATTGTTTTCCTCATAATATTTAATTCAACATATTAACAAAAATCTAACCTTTTCACTGTTTTAAAATCAAAATAAAATAAAATGTTGACTTAAATAAATATTTCTCTCCAAAACACGTTGTCAGGGTTTGGAGAAATAGGACCCAAGTGCAGCAACAAAGGGAGGCAGGTATGGGTACAAACGAAAGGCGAGCTTTATTCCAAAAGCTGTTTTACAAAAATACGAAGTTAGGAAAATTCCAGGACATGAAAAACACTTGACTTGAACACATGAAGACGATAAATCCAGGGCATGAAAAACGCTTGACTTGATACATGAAAGACGACAATCCAGGGCATGAAAAACGCTTGATTTGAACACATGAAAGACGCTAACGAACTGACAGAGAACACAAGGTGAAGCAGGACTAAATACAAAGACACTAATCACAACACAAGCCACAGCTGGGGAGGGGAGGCAGAAACACCAGGGCAACAGGTGACAACAATGAAACAATCAAGGAAGGAAGGAAAACCAAAAGACAGGAAGTAAAACTACACATGACACAGCAGAGGGAAAACATTTCAAAATAAAACAGGAAGCAGACAGAAAACAAGGATCATGACACACGTGTGCCACAATTATTGGCACCCCATAGAAAATCATTTGATTAAGATCTGACTGAAGTTTATTTCCAGTCATAACTTACATTTTTAGGTTCACCTGTTTGATTAGGAACTCTTAAGAGGTCAACCATGACTTCTTGTTTCACTGGGGTATAAATATGAGGTGACACAGGCCAAAAATCCCTTTGTCATTCATCACTATCGGAAAGACCATAGAACACAGTGTTTTGAGCTGCACAAATTAGGAAATGGATATGAGAAAATCTCGAAACAGTTGAAAATGCCCATTTCCACTATCAGGGCAATAATTAAGAAGCATCAAGCAACAGGAGATGTTAAGAATTAGCCTGGAAGAGGACATGTGTGTTCATAGACGCCACAGACCGTGAGGAGGATGGTTCAACTGGCAAAAGTATCTCCAAGGATCACAGCTGGAGAATTGCAGAGGTCAGTTGAGTCTTGCTGTCAGAAAGTCTCCATAACGACCATCAGACGCCACCTACATCACCTCAGGTTGTTTGGGAGGGTTGCCAGGAAAAAAACCATTGCTTTCAATTAACAACAAACTAAAGCGTCTACAGTTTGCCAAACGTAACTGGGACTTCGAATGGGACAGGGTTATATGGTCAGATGACACCAAAATAGAGCTTTTTGACCACAAACGTCAAAGGTGGGTTTGACGTACACAGAAAGATAGCCGTAGAAAAAAGCACCTCATACCCACTGTGAGGTACGGTGATGGATCTTTGATGTTGTGGGGCTGTTTTTCTTCCAAAGGCCCTGGATATCTTGTTAGGATACATGGTATCATGGAATCTATCAAATACCAGCAGATATTAAATGAATACCTGACAGCCTCTGCTCAGAAGCTTCAGATAAGCACCTTCCAGCAGGACAACGATCCGAATCACACCTCAAAATCTACTCAAAAATGGTTTACTGACCACAGAAATAAAGACTTTGCCGTGGCCATCACAGTCCCCAGACCTAAATCCCATTGAAAATGTGTGGGAGGAGCTGAAGAGGGAGAGACCACAAGCGTCAACCTCGGAATCTGAAGGATCTGGAGACATTTTGTATGGAAGAATGGTCTCAGATCCCGTACCATGTGTTCACCAACCTCATCAAGGGGTGCCAATAATTCTGGAGGGCACTGTATAGGCATATCAGACAGTGCACATTTGACAGCAAAAAAGAGAGACTCGAATTAACTTATAAATCATCTGAATCCACATATTTCAGACCTTAGTGTGACTCACAAAAATGTAAAGCCTTTTATTGATAAGCCAAATATTCAAACCGCAATGATGTAACATTTACCATCCTGACTTTAAGCTAGCTCTTTGAACCGTCTATTCATCACAAAAACAGTTTCAGCTTCGGTTCTAAATTGCTAACGTTTTATTTCAAATCCAGTTGTTAATTTGTTTTAAATGAATGTATAGCTTCTCAGCAAACTTCCCCTTAAGCTTTACTTATGCATAAGTACGGCATTGTGGATATCACTGACATTTAAAACACACTGAATAAAAGTCACATTTACTAAAGGACATGTCAAAAATATTTACGTCTATGTATTGTGTCTTTTTTTTATTTACTTCTTCAGGCAGTGGATCGGGAGATGGACCCTGTCACCTATAACATTTACAGTGGAGACGCTCATGGACATTTTGTCTTACAGCAGAAGTAAGCACACAAACACACACTCACATACACACAACTTATTTCATCAAGTTTGATCAAAACTATGGAACTTATTGAAGTCAATAATTCCTAAAGCAGTAAAGTATTATTTTCCTTTTGTTGGTATTTCGATATGTGTGTGCGTGTGTCGGGTTGTAATCTGTCTAAATTGTATCACTCAGGGCTCGGTCTCCGTCGGGGGCTTCACATAAACACACCCATTCCCTCTCCCACATTCACACTCTCACCACATGCATACTGACTCTCAGGGCTTTTGTTGTATTTATTCATTTATTGTCCATTAAAAATGCATTTCTCGTGCTACGGAAAGATCCTATCTACATTTCTTGAGGGAGAAGGCAAGAGATAAACAAAGAAGAGTATGGTGAAAGACTGAGAGATGGAGCTGAATTGTAAGGACATGGAAAGGGAAGAGGGGGAGAAAAAGAGTAAGCGATAAGGGCGCAGGGAAGAGTAAAAGATGGATAAGAGCTGGGGAGGAAACAATGAGTGGCGGACAGAATTGTGTTTAGGATGAAAGAAAAAGATAAAGTAAAAGGGCCCCCTATTATCCATTTCAGCAAAGATTAAAATGAATTTAAGAGCTTTAGTTTCTACATTCTAGGAGTATTTGATGGGGCTCTGTTGGACATTGTGAGATCTTCCAATATGTGCCAACATTTTTCCATGCCACAGCTGTGCTTTGTGCAGTATGGCACTATGAGAAGCCAAATTGCTATTTTCCTTCCAAAGGAATGTAACATGCTGTCGGGCTGTTATTGGCACAGGATCGAGTGATGTGCAGGATTTGTCCCTTAAAATACTCTAAAAGTGTAACATTTGTTTAGGAATACATTGCATTATCCTGGTATCATCATGAGGATGGGTTCTAATGCAGGTCCATCACACAGGCCGGAGCAGATGATTGGTTTGAGAGGAGTAGACGTGTGTGTGTGTGTGTGTGTGTGTGTGTGTGTGTGTGTGTGTGTGTGTGTGTGTGTGTGTGTGTGTGTGTGTGTGTGTGTGTGTGTGTGTGTGTGTGTGTGTGTGTGGGTGGTGTGTGTGGTGGGTGTGTGTGTGTGGGTGTGTGTGTGTGGGTGTGTGTTGTGTGCATGCCTGAGAGTTTTCTTCTAATGAATCATCCATGAATAGACGTGAAACGCATTTTGGGAAAAAACATAGCTCCACATATGTCTCTCTGTAGACCATATACCATCTTCTCACACACACACACACACACACACACACACACACACACACACACACACACACACACACACACACACACACACACACACACACACACACACACACACACACACATGCAAAGACTCACTGTCAATATTTGGAGAACATTTGCATTTGAGATGGTGTCTAATTCATGATCATAGCTTGAATTAAAAAACACTTCAATCATTATGTAAATCTTCCCCTGGCGATGTAAGTAGTGTAGTCAATCAACACCAACATCAAAGGGTTCTGCTGGTTTTGATTGGTCAGAAGTTTCAGACAGGCTGCTCTGAAGCTGTTGATCTTCTGGAGTTGATTTTTACTTATGCGTTAATCATTCGCCCCGAAATCTGACTTTTATCTCTCTGATTCTGTTTGGCCGTGTTTGATTGCTGAGTAACTTCAGTCTGAGATGATATGTATGGTAAATACAACTAATAATTCTTAGGAGCTGTTTGATGGTTTACACCTTTCCACAATGTTATCATTCATACGATTTAACCACACATCTACAGGTCAGTGTTTACAAATGGTGTGCCAATCAATTTATCTTTAAGTGACCATTAATGTGTAAATCCATTGAAGTGACTGAATAATGTGTAATTAATCAGTTTGCAGATTGGAAACATGATTGTGGTTTTGAAATATTTCACCTACAAATGATTTTCTTTGGTGAAAACTATGTCCCCTTACATATAGTGTTTGGTATAATACATTAAAGCCATTAACAGCATTTAAGAACTTAAAGTTCTGTGTTTTTATTTGTCTGTTATGATCCATTTTTAAGCTCATGCTTCAAGGGTTAACCTGTCTCTCTCTCTCTCTCGTTTTTTCTGCAGTTCAGGGTACCTGGTGCTGAACAAGTCTTTGGACAGGGAGTCTCTGGATTATTATACCCTGGTGGTCACAGCCTCAGACGGACACCCAGATGGGGTAAGAAACTGAGCTGTACTGCACAGATATTAACTGCTTGTCTCTACTTGAGCTGTTTCACATCCCCAGTGGAGTTAAGCTGAGTGGCTGTCAGGAGGGAAGCTGTGTTCACAGGGAAATGGCACAAACAACAGCTGTTGCATTGTGGGGAAAGATGGATACAGTATAGGAGGCAATTTCTTCAGTAAAATAGCAGACATAATTGCAGAGCCACGATCTATCTGTAACAATGCATTTGAAACTGAGCAGAATAATCAGTCTGGGAAAAAATGGATGAGAGGATAACATTTAAGGCTCATCTGGCCTTGGCAACCTTAATGGTTTTGAAAGAGTGCACGACAAAATAAGTTTATAATCACATCATATCAAGCAGGACTAAAAGTTCTCCTCTGATTTGCACTTTTAAACTGATAATAAAGGTATGCTTTTAAACATATGCCACGATATTTCAAGGTTACGTCTCAATTTTGGATTGTTATGGTTCTTTTACAACAGAAAGAGACAAGAAGAAGACATTCAAGTGGTTCCTAAATTGTGGGCATTTCAATGCGGAGGGAGCTCTTCAAATAATACTGTGATTTAAAAGAAAAATTGACTTTGCCGCAAGAGCTTTTTTTTCTAAAGATAGAGCAGTGCCCTTTTCACTGTTGCACTTACCTAATTGATCTTAGGTCATCAGAGTCGCTCTCTCTGTTTTTGTTCTTCCTGACCTTCCTTTTTTAAAAGTCTTAAAAGCGCACACATGAAAGTAAAAGGAATACATTGGATGGAGTCCCACTCCCCTCTCTTCTATCCTCCTTCTCTTCTCCTGTTTAACAATTTCCCTTCTTATCGTTTCTCCTCCTCATCATCCATCTCCATTAAAAATGTTTTTTTTCTCCTCTCCTTTTTCTCCATCGACCCCTCACCCATGTGTCAATTCAATCAAAAGGTAAAGTTAAAGTCCCCTTTGAGAGGAGAACTTGCTGATTTGAATACTCTGACCTTCTCTCACACACACATTTGCACTCAATATGAAGGGAGCGAACAAGTGGGAGGAATTAATAGAGAGTGAGGAAGGAAGACAGATGTGAGGGGTGTTCAGGGGGCCCTTATTACGTTAACAATTGTGCTGTGTGTCCATTCACACAGTTCTAATAGAAGGAGTGTTAACCCATACACACCCACAGACATGCCCACATATACTTAGTCAATTGCTCTTTGGACCTTGACAATTAGTGTATTATCGTTGCGCCCCAAAGGTCTTTAAGTCGGAAAATGGCTAAAAGTAGTTTGCCCATTTTTCTGCTTGACACTTTATTATATTTTGAACGAGCAGACACAAGAGAGAGAGGGAGAAGTTTTAGAAAAGAGGAATAGCACGAGCTCGCAGATAGACGGAGGGAAGACCAAGAATGAAAGAAATAGAAAAAGCAGAGGAGAAGATAGTCGCTCATACGGACCCATTAATCAGCATCACTAGAAAGGCCTTGGGTTGTCTTCAGATGCGTGCACACACACACACACACACACACAAGTCCGAGTCCACTATTATTAAATGCCCTGTTGTGAGAGTGTCAGACTACAAAGTGCCTAATTGGCTATTTGGCTAGTGAATCCATCATACTGCCACATTTTGAGGGCCCTACAAGCTGGTGCAGAAGACCAGCTCTCCTGTAAGGACAGTGTGCTTTGTACGGTGCAACTTAAACTTTGGTGCAGGACAGTATGCTGTTGTCAAATGGACTGTGTAGTAATGCATCATGGCAGGGATATGGGAATAAGCTAATGTTTCTGCCATTAAATACTGTGTACATAAGCGCTGAAGACAGAACTATAGTTTCATTTTTGTGTTGCCTTAGACAGCCGGGCGCTAAAGGTTTTTAATAAAATACTACTCAGCTAAGTGTAAACAGTGCATTTTTTAGGGGATTGGTTTCAGTTTTTGGTGTAATACATTTCAGTTGTAGACACACTTTACATTTTATTGTCACAACTTTCTAGGACAGTCCAATGAGTGAGCTTTTGCTGATGGAGCTTTGGCAGGAAAACAGCATTTTCATGAGCGTGTCAGCAGAGTAGTAGTGTAAAGCTGGCTGCCTAACAGCGAGGGAAAGAGCCAGTGAATGTGAAGTATGAATGAGGCATTTCATTAAAATCAGCTAACACAATTGCAACTACCTGAGCTAATGCTATACTGCACATTTGGTGTGCCGGTTAGTATTTTCAACAGCAGGAAAGTGTATGTTAGATTACCTCGATATACATTAGAGATGCAATAATTGATTGGCCGTTGCTCCGTTTATTTTCCCTTCTCAAATTTACACCCATTTGCTGCATGATGGGTTTGATGTTGCTAGCAAAGCAAAGCAGGCATTGGCTGGCTTTTGATACACTTACACTTACACAAACACACACAGAGCTTGACAACCAGTCAGACCCTATTAGCAGCTTTATATCTGAAAAATAACTCTTGGCAAATTAGCCAACTCTTTCCGACTATAAGGGAAAAAGGAGCGTTCTCTCCCTCCCTTCTGTCAGTGGGTTAGAGGCAGGCAGGAACACGCAGCAGGGAGCTAATATCAGTAACATATGTGTATGTTACTCAAAATTGAGCAATTCCTCAAAGGCACTGTCTGTTTAAGCTTTTACCACCCAGTGTTCTACAGGATGCTAGCACAATGTAAACCCTTCAGACAGCTATGAAAGTCACATTACCAAATAATCTGTACATATATTATTGATTAATTCCTCATCTTTTAGTCATATTGCTAATATGGACAATGTATGATACATTTAAAACTTTAAGAAAATGTTGTCTTCATATGTGGGTGGGTGGTAAACTTTGGCAGGTGGCCATGGTATCAGCAGTAAAATAAGGGCTTTTCAGAAAATGATGTGCTTAGATGCCGAACGGAGCTTACCGCCTCTTGTTCTCTATCTTTGTGTGTTTGTATGTGTGTGTGAGTGTATATGTGGGTTTTTGCCGCAGCTGCTCACAGTTTTCTTTTTCCATTATATCTGAGCTCATTCTATTTTACATATATTGGCGTTCAGATAAACTGTTTTGTCAACTGTGAGCTCTTAACCTCTCAAATTACTTGCATCACTGTGTGCCCTGACAACCTCAAAAGCCTGTTGTCGCCTCTCTGATTGTCACTCTCCCACACGCACACCCACACACGCTTCGTTTTCTCTTTTCATCCCTCTTTTGTGATTCACTTAGCTTTCCCTCATTTTTCCACTTCCTACTAGCTCTCTTCTTTAAAAGTCAAAAACACAATCACTCTCCCTCTCTTCATGAAAGTCAAATTAAGAAATGAGTGTTCCTCTTGCCAGCTTCTCTCTCTTTCCTGGACATGTTTCTAAGTGCTTTTGCTGCCGGTTTGTTGAGAATTGGTGACATTTACTGTAAAGAAACATTTAATGAATCCCCTCCACACTAACATGCTTTAATGCATCAAATTTAATGCATTTCCCGGGTCTTGTTTGGCACAGATTCCTGTCTATTCATCTGACTTTTGGTCACAAACTGAGCTGTCTGTCCTTGAAAAACAGCCCCCAGATGTAATAGAGGTGGTCCTCCTTTGACCCTTTGTTCATTAATTTTAATACCTTTTTTAATTATGCATATCTTAACCAATTTTTTTCCTGCTTCAACACGGGAAGAGAAGATGCATCGGCGAATAGTTTTCAAATGCATTTTTAAACAGTTATTAGAAGGACAAAGAGATGGACAGCCGGTGCCAGAGTGCATCTACATAACAAGCAAAATGGGCTCTTTAGTTGTTTACATAAAAGAGCTTTTAGTAGAAGGACAAATAAGTGGGTAAAATAAAATATTTTCATAAATATGAACATGGATTCATCCCGTGTATTCTGATTATCCATCACGTAATAAAACTATATGACGCAAGACAGAAGAAATGGAATAAAATGTTCAATGAATACAGTGAATGATGTTGATGATGACCAGAACACTAACGCGCGTGTGTGTGTGTGTGTGTAGACCTCCACTGCAACAGTGAACATTGTGGTGACAGATGTAAATGACAACGACCCGAAGTTCAATTCTTCACTGCCGGTGAACCTCACTGTCATCGAGGAAAAAGATCACGCCTACGTTGGACAGGTCCAGGTAAGAAGAAGCTCACACACACACAGGTTCTCCTATCTCCTACTCCTTAACCTCTATTACTTCTCACTCCATGTTGAACACACATTATGATGTCCTCACTGTAAGATATTTGTACGGGGAGTGTGCATTTGTATGCTAATGTATTCATTATGCACACACTCACTGCTGTGTATTTATTTGTGGGCTGATTTCAGATTTTTTTTGTATTACACTAATCCTCTGTTGTAATGATGGGTCATGAACAAAAAGCCACTTTGATGACAAGTTATCTCACTGTGTGTCATTTCTCTTGTTGTGTAGATTGGTAACACAACTATTTGATATCGTGACACTGATCCCCATGTCTCACTCCTCCTGACATAAAGACCTGGAAACCTTAAGAGGAAAGCACATAATTACTTTTAACTTTATAAAACTTGTGTCTTCATCTTCCCATCAAAGCCTCTCAGCACAGATACACTACACACACACACACACACACACACACACACAGATTCACAGAGGCTCTAATTAAATCCTGCTCTTATAATCTTTTGCAACAGGGACCATTGATCACTAACATAAGTCTGTAGACCTTTTGTAGCTTTGTAATTAGGACTGGGTTATCATACTCTGAGAAATGTGTGTACAGCAGTGTGTGTAAGTGGGTGGACAGGATACAAGAAATTCAGAGAATATTCAGGATTTGTATCTATTTTGGTTGAATATTTTGTCTCAGATTTCAAATATTACTTTGTGAAAATGCTTCACTCCCTCGTTGCCAGTTTAAATATTTATAAAAAGAACCGAAGATAATAAGACCAATTGTATTTTTTCCTTTTTCTTCCAAAAGAATCCAAAGATCTGTAAATTTAATTCAATTTATTATGAGTTTTAAGCATGTTTTGATGTTTATCCCAAAAATGTTGTGAATTCAAATTAATTTGGCCCGGAGAATTGGGACCAAATGTTTTCTATTAAAATAAAAGCATTTTTTAAATTATTTTTTGAAACGTATCATAGCCACATAGCCACCTGTTGATTGCATAATTAACAAAAACTAAGTCTGCAATGAATATACTCTAATCTTTAAAAAACACATACATAGCACATGTTTTTGTAACGTGATCTTTCCTCAGCGCTCTGGGATTTCACCTGCATCAGCACCTCTCTCTGCATTTACCCCCCAGACTCCTGGCCTCGATCCAGGCTTAATAACTGACTCATGTTTTCCGCTGACAGAGGCCATGGGTAAATCTGACACTTTGATAGGCTCTGATCTTTAAAGATGCTCCCTTCGGTTGGTTAATTCATAGCCTTTGTACACTGGTGTCAGGGGGTGTTTAATCAGTGTGACACTTTGTCTGGTTCTAAATGTTAATCATGCTTCTTTGGTTGAACAACAGGACTTCTCCTGGGACTAATTTATGGCCTTTGTACAGCCACGTCTAGAATTCTGAACAAATCTTACACTTAACAGGTTTTAAAGTTAAAGCTCAATACCTTTTTATATTTGAACAATCCAAACTCATAAACCCCACCTTTCATGCAAAGCGTTCTGAACTTTACCTCTTGCTCTCGTTTGGACTTATTCCAAATTCAACATCGAGAATCCCACCCTAATCTTTAGAGAGGGCACTTGAAAGTATTACAATCTTGAACTTCCTCCGCCTCAAAGACCCTTGGATATTCTCCAAATCAAAACAGACGGCGTGATCCCTCAGCGGGCTGCGCGAGGCACGACTCTGGGCCTCATTCCAAACCAGGGTCCCCTACCTGTAGGTATTAAACAGATTTCCAGAAGAATAAATGGACCTGACCTTGATCTGCTGATGCTGGTACAGTAGAGAGCGATGGAAAGAGGGGAAGAAGTGAGACACGCATGGGTGGCAGAGAGAAATGGGAGAAAAACACTAGGGAGAGGTAATAGGGGAGAGCAAGAGAAGAGGGACACGAGGGGAGTATGGCTGCATTCTTGATCTGACTTTCATGAGTCTAAGAGATGAAACATGCATTAGAAAACAGGAACAATAGGTGAATGCAGAGAGAGGTCATACGATCAAAGAAACGATTATAGCAGGTCAAAAATAATCAAGAAAGGTGGCACGTCATTTGCATGATATAGTGGCAGACGAAATAAAAGCAGAAACTCCAAATACAGAATTTGCTTTATGTTGCTAATGCTAAACCTGGCAAAACAGTTGACAAATCCCAGCAGCTGCACTAACCGATACAAAACTAGATGCTTCCCAAAGTACCTCTTCATCAGTTCACAATTTGGTTCATCCCTCCACGCATGCCCTTTAAAATTTCCTGCTGCAGCTGTCAGCTGGAATTAGAAATTGTAGACTGTTGGTCCTTCATGGCACGATTGCCTGTCCCTACAGCACAATTGTTTACTCTCGACATGTACTCTAAGTAGCAATACGCTGCACAAAAATGGGCTTGGAGTAAAGAGGAGATGTTATGTCGTAATATTTCTTAGTAAATGGTTGAAAAATGTATTGAAGGGGGAAAAATGGTAGGAAGGTAGAGTATATCGATCCCTCTTCGAACTGTGCATGCTCCCCTTCATGTTATATGCTCCCCTTCATGTTCAGGAATATACAGTTTTGTCTAACAGAAATGTGTTTTTTTCCCCTTGATCATGTTTATCATGAAGCCAACTTTCAGAGCCAAATCTACTACGAAGCTAGTACAAATCCAAATACTTGTGCTGCTTCAAATGGTATAGATGTGTTACTCCGAAAACGCACCTGAAGTATCACTGCACCTACACTGTTGAGATGAGGTTTAGTGTTTGAGAACAAATTATCTGATGGGAAAAAGAGTTGAAAAGATATAACAGGAACTCGAATACAGAAGCAATCTCACCCACATTCACACTCGTACACACACACCAGTGATTGATGGCTTGTCTGCACGCGTTACTTACTGAGAAAAAGACTCCCACACTGTTATAACACCGTCTCTATGGTGTATTGGTACAGCAAAAGAAATGTGCTCCGAGACAGATTTAAAATAAGATCTCATTCATTTAGCTTCAGTCGCAGGAACTTCTATTGCTGTCTCCAGGAATGAAATTAGAGGTGGAGGTGAGATAGTGATGAAAAGAGAATATAAAAAAGGGGAAATTGGAGGAGAAGACGTATGAGCACCTTAATACGAGAGGCAGAGATTACAACTGTAGAGCTAGAGTATCGGCTCCAAGCTCTTTTCTTTTTTTGTGTGAGTGTGTGTAGAGAAGCATCAGATGTAAGACCTACACATTAAATCTATTTGGCCTCAATGTAATTATCCTGAGCGAACTGTGAGAAAATTAGTAAGGGAGTGATAAGACACAAGAAAAAGAGGATACAAGAAGAAGGATAAGGGAAGGTCTCACTCATCACAGTACCAAACTCAGAGTCTGCAGAAATCAATATGTTTTACATCAAGACAACTGATCCAGCAAAGTATTTAAAGGATTTGGTCTAGTGTCTAAAATGCAAAGCTATGACACGTTTACTGCTTCCAGTTTAAAGGAAGGCTTTAATAAACTATAACATCTCCCTGTTTAAAAGCAAACACCTGCTCTTTACCTTATTTACTTACAGTAGGCAGGTGTCTATTTATCTTCATACCAGTTTTCTCTCATGGGGATAAATCTCTTATGTCAAACTTAAAAACTGATTTAAGGTTGACAAATTTGGCTGCGCTATTAAGTTATTTTTGGCCTTTTGAAAGGAGCCCGTTTCCTCTAAATCATTTATTTTGACAGCTTGAAAATGTAAAGGTGTAACAGTATTTAGAAAAACAGGCTTATTCCGTTTCTTGCCCGGAGATCGATGAGAAAAAGTGGGACCAGTGTGTTTTCTGCCAGTCAAGATTAAGGTTATTATCAACATGCCAGTTAGCTTTAGCTTAGCATAAAGACTGGAAACGGGTAATCAGTTGTCTAAAGGTGACAAAAATAACCTCCTGTAATTGGTTGCCAGGCTAGCTCATTGATGATACGTTTTGATATTTCTCATTTCTCCATTACATTTATGACAGTTTTACACTCAGATATTGATGAATCTGAAATACAAACCCCACCAAAATAACTTCATTCTCCACTATTACAATCTGCTTAACAGTGATGGACCGAACCTAAGTTGTATTAAAGCTAATAGTCACTGTGGGAGATAAGATTAAATTAAATGATGCAAAATCGGGCAAACGAGGAAAAAGTGGGTCACAGCAACAGCAAGAATTGGCACAGTACAGCAAAAAAAGTGAAATATAAATATGAATTGAGTTATGGGGGTTGGATCAACTCATTAAACTGACAATTTTGACACTGCATCTAAAGTTACTATTTATAAACTATGGGCCAGGGCGAAGTTTCTTGACAGATACTGGACAGTTGCCTTAAAATTGTAAGTAAACATTATCAATCTCCAGAGTTCAAATAACTTCATAACGTCACTTCATGCGTCGTCATCATCAGTCCAAAAGTATCATATTTCTCCTTATTTTGATTAATTACATACATTCAATTTCCTTTGGCTGACGCTTTTATCCAAAGCGACTTACATTAAGTACTTAGAGAATCAAACTCCGAACAAGGATAGTGCAGTTATATTCACTTCAAGCAAGTCGTACCATTGTAAGTGCTGGGGACTGTGTTACAAGGCCTAAGCTAACTCTACGAAGTGCTTTTTTTTTATGTTAATGATCAAATACCTCCAAAACCAATTCCTTAAGCTTCAGCAATTGACATGAGTTGAGGAAGCAAGCTATACATAAGCTACTAGCGAATGTGGTTGCTATTGTTTCCACTGTCGTTGCATGTTACTGTGGCACACCAACAAATTTCACACTGAAACGTAATGTACAGTGGGGAGAACAAGTATTTGATACACTGCCGATTTTGCAGGTTTTCCCACTTACAAAGCATGTAGAAGTCTGTAATTTTTATCATAGGTACTCTTCAACTGTGAGAGACCGAATCTAAAACAAAAATCCAGAAAATCACATATGCATGATTTTAAAGTAATTCATTTGCATTTTATTGCATGACATAAGTATTTGATCACCTACCAACCAGTAAGAATTCCGGCTCTCACAGACCTGTTAGTGTTTCTTTAAGAGCCCTCCTGTTCTCTACTCATTACCTGTATTAACTGCACCTGTTTGAGCTCGTTACCTGTATAAAAGAGACCTGTCCACACACTCAATCAAACAGACTCCAACCTCTCCACAATGGCCAAGACCAGAGAGCTGTGTAAGGACATCATGGATAAAATTGTAGACCTGCATAAGGCTGGGATGGGCTACAGGACATAGGCAAGCAGCTTGGTGAGAAGGCAAAAACTGTTGGCGCAATTATTAGAAAATGGAAGAAGTCCAAGATGATGGTCAATCTCCCTCGGTCTGGGGCTCCATGCAAGATCTCACCTCGTGGGGCATCAATGATCATGAGGAAGGTGAAGGATCAGCCCAGAACTACACGGCAGGACCTGGTCAATGACCTGAAGAGAGCTGGGACCACAGTCTCAAAGAAAACCATTAGTTACACACTACGCCGTCATGGATTAAAATCCTGCAGCGCACGCAAGGTCCCCCTGCTCAAGCCACCGCATGTCTTGGCCCATCTGAAGTTTGCTAATGACTATCTGGATGATCAAGAGGAGGAATGAGAGAAGGTCATGTGGTCTGATGAGACAAAAATAGAGCTTTTTGGTCTAAACTCCACTCGCCGTGTTTGGACGAAGAACAAGGATGAGTACAACCCCAAGAACACCTTCCCAACCGTGAAGCATGGAGGTGGACACATCATTCTTTGGGGATGCTTTTCTGCAAAGGGGACAGGACGACTGCACCGCATTGAGGGGAGGATGGATGGGGCCATGTATTGCGAGATCTTGGACAACAACCTCCTTCCCTCAGTGAGAGCATTGAAGATGGGTCGTGGCTGGGTCTGCCAGCATTACAACGACCCAAAACACACAGCCAGGGCAACTAAGGAGTGGCTCCGTAAGAAGCATCTCAAGGTCCTGGAGTGGCCTAGCCAGTCTCCAGACCTGAACCCAATAGAAAATCTTTGGAGGGTGCTGAAAGTCCGTATTGCCCAGTGACAGCCCCGAAACCTGAAGGATCTGTATGGAGGAGTGGGCCAAAATCCCTGCTGCAATGTGTGCAAACCTGGTCAAAAACTACAGGAAATGTCTGCTCTCTGTAATTGCAAACAAAGGTTTCTGTACCAAATATTAAGTTCTGTTTTTCTGATGTATCAAATCGTTTTAGTTGAAATGTACCTATGATAAAAATTAGAGACTTCTACATGCTTTGTAAGTGGGAAAACCTGCAAAATCGGCAGTGTATCAAATACTTGTTCTCCCCACTGTATGTAATCACCACAGGGATTAACCTTATTCATAATGTAGTGTAACTTCTTCTTCCTGATCTTTTTATGATCACTACCACTCGTTCTGACTGATAACACAGCCACACACAGCTTCCTCCCTGTTAGCCATAAGACCAGGTGTGAAGCAATTATTTTTTATATACTTTTATATTTTTCTTTTGGGGACTTTTAGAGTCAGAACGCAACGTAGGCAAACCTCAGCACCGCACACAAGCTGTTAATACTTCCTCTGTTCTGCTCTCCTCTGCTCTCATCATTTTAATGTGGCTAGAATGCTGATTAGGCAGTGTGAATACTCAGGTAGGCTGAAAGGAACACCGGCTAGCAATTTGTCACCTCTTCAACACCTTATTTTATTAGTTGAAAGAGATGATGTGGAAAGAGTGTCAAAGTTTATACTGGCTACAGAAAGGTAGTCAGATGAAAGAAGTGCAACAAAGTGGATTTTTCAAGTGAAATTGAAACCTCATTAGGTTTGGAAATGTTTAACAATTTCTTCTTGTGGAGGATAACTTGAATTGCTCGAAACAAGTTGCAATAAGTGGAAAATAAGGAAAAAGAGAACTGACACTAGGGAATATTTGAGTAAGAGAGCGTTATTTCCTAGTGTGTCCCTCTCACAAAGACACACATCCTCCCTCACACACTTATACACATATTTCTCTTTATTCTAGAAGAAGAGCTATTTCTTAATGCTCTTAAAGCACTTAGAATATCCTTGTGTTGAAAGGTGCTCTATAAATGAACGTGCCTTACCTTTGTTAATGTTAACCACAATAATAGAGGTTAAGTGTTTAATCTATTGTGTACATTTATAGACACTTGACATCATTTAACACACAGCATCCAGCTTGATTTCAGAAGTTCATTTTTAATTAAAGGAATGATTTGCTTCAAAGGCAGCTTGATGAATGAATTGCAGGCATTTCAAACCACATGAGTAAAACCTTGAGTCCTTTTTTCTTATTAGTTATGTTATTCCTGTGTGTCTGTTTTCAGGCTACGGACCCAGATCTGGGGGCAAGCGGTCAAGTCTTTTATCGGCTCGTCAACCACCAAAAGCTGTTTTCCATCAATGCCACCGGAGTGATCACAACCACGGTGCCCCTGGACAGAGAGGTCAGCGAAAGTGATGCATATGTTCAGATGTCACACAAAGAAAGGGGCAAAGATGACAGTAAACAAAAGAAAATTGCGACTGTACACTTGATGTTTGGCCGTGATTACCTGTCATATTCCAGGTTCAAAGTCACTACTTCCTGATCGTTGAAGCGTGGGATGGTGCCGTGAATCCTCGGCGGTCCAGGTTAACACTGTCCATCACCGTTCTGGATGTCGACGACCATAGCCCCGTATTCACACAACAAACGTACAATGTCAGCGTGCCAGAGAACAGCCCCAAAAACACAATCATATTACAGTTGAAGGTGAGTGAAGGAAAAAATGGTAACTGATGTAGCCGTTCATTTTGTAATAATTTCATCAGTTGATTCTCTAGTGCAGGGGTGTCCAAACTTTTTCCCCTGAGGGCCACATACAGAAAGACATACAAAGGGCTGGGCCCCTCATTAGAGGTGAGCTATATCGCCTCATAAGTGAAGTTATGAGTTAGCAAACTCAATCAAATGTAGGCCAATTATTCTTGATACTTCAATATGCTTGAAGAAACATCACAGCTCTCCATATGGTTTCCTTTATTTTGTCAGCAGCTCATCCCTTAAAACAGAAGCCTCAGATTGCTCTTAATCAGAGGAAATACGACGGGTTTATTTCAAGCTAGTGTCATGATCCGTGTTTCGTATCGGTCATGTCTTTGTGTTGTGTGTTTTATTTTGAAATGTTTTCCCCACTTCTTTCATGTTAAGCTTCACTTCCTGTCTGCGTTTCCCTCCTGCGCCTGATTGTGTCATTATGTTCACCTGTTGCCCCTGTGTTTCTCCTCCCCCTTCCAGCTGTCTCTCGTCTTGTGATTACCCATGTGTATTTAGTCCCTGTTTCCCTTTTGTCTGTTGTTCGGTCGTCGTCATTTCTTCCCTGATCTTGTCCATGTTACCTGCCTGTTCCTGTCGCCCTTCATGTCTGAAGCTAAGTGTTTTTCATGTCCTGTGTTCCCCTTGATTCGTGATTTCATCAACAGCTTTTGAATAAAGCTCGCTTTTTGTTTTTGACCCTTACCCGCTTCCCTTGATTTACTGCACTTGGGTCCTGTTTCCCCAACCCTGACAGCTAGTTATGCAAATAAGTTATAGGGCTTTATTTATCAACTAGGATTTGTTTGAAAAAATTCTACTTTGAAAATTGGTCTTATTAACACATGAATACTTCTGTGTAATATATTATATTACATATTTAGGAAGTACATTATACGAAAAGCACATTATACATCACCATTATACTTTTAGCATTTGCTGAGGGCCAATTAAAAGTGGGTCACGGGCCACATTTGGCCGCCGGGCCGTAGTCTGGACACCCCTGCTCTAGTGATATGCTGTAGCTTTCTAGATAAAATCATACGGTTAACATCAAAAATCGAGGGTCTAGTGTGTAGGGCTGAGCTGTTTTTAGCTTTATAGCTGTATCATCCAAAAACTAACATCAAGTGCAGTGCAGTAATGCCAACACTGTGTTTAGCTACACTGCATTACATTGTTTGTCCACCAGCAAGCAACAAACAATAATTATTATAAAGAATTATAGTCACAAGCCTTTAAAATACTGATTATTGTAGCCCTACAATAAGGTACTGAGTCCAGTTTTCATCATAATAGTCACATTTTGAGTTATTTTTCCTCATCTTCTTCGAAATTAAACATTTATGTTTAGGTTGACATTACAGCCAATACTAAAAAAAATCAGAGCTTGATTTGAAATCACATTGGAAACACGATAAGTTGCTGATGAGTTTATAAAGCTTCTTCCCCCTGTAGCTATACAGACACATACTTATAGAAGGGGAAATAATATGCGGACACCAACTACAATTCAGTCTTTTCCAGAGGCGTTTCATACTTACCAGCCAAACACAGACCTAATAAAAGTATAGTAACTCCAGCGCACATTATGTACAGTAAATGCTTGTCCTTCGGGCAAATATGAAAAATTCAACTTACATACATTTACAAGGAGATGGTATTACTTTCTTCCCCATTCCACGACTTTCTCTTTTTCACTGTAGGCAATAGACGCTGACCTCGGCTCCAACCTCACATATAAAATCAGAGCTGAAGGCTCGGACAAGGAGATTGTTCGGCTGTTCCACATTGACCCGGTGACAGGGGAGCTGTCTGTCCTCGAAGTTCTCGACTTTGAGGCCATGACTGAATCAGATCCAACGTACAATTTCACAGTCGAGGCCAGGGACGCAGAGGGAACCATGCCTCCTGGACTAGCCTTTGTTACTGTCAGAATCATGGTGAGTGCGTGGGTGTGTTCATGCTGGGCCCCACACCAGGATATTTGCATATATTAGCCAATTAGCACAAAAGCTAGGGAACATTATTCTCTTTTGAGAAATACCAAACCTTTTATTTATAGCATTGAGCAGTACAGCTGCCAACTTCTGTCCCTTTGCAACTATCTTTGTTTACTTAGTTTTTGTTTAAATTGACGAACAAGTTCTAAAATCCATCACACGGGACACTGTGGGAGAATCATAAAACACTATCCGTCTGTGCTATCCTCAGATTTAAACTGTCTGCTGCTTTCTAGTATGTCGGACACCTGCTGTGATAAACAAAACAAAAAGAGAGTACCCTCAGGTTATCTATCCTGAGATCTTTCCGTACACTACTTTTATGAATTGATTTTTTTTCTTAATCCAAGCTTCCAAAACTACAACAGAGCTCATATGTTGACATACGTTTAGAGGCTCAAGGGTTATATAACTTGGATATGGTGCTTTTACAGTAAACAGCTGTTGATTTTTTCTCCCTTGTGGAGCCAGATGCTCCCCAACCAGTAAAGAATAATTTGGCTTGTGTGAGTAATTTAGTTGACTACAGAGAGGTAGTGATAAGGAGACTAAGTAAAATTAGAAATGCAAAAAGTAAAAGTGATAGCAAACTTCTTAAAAAAGTCAGTTTGTACATCATTAATATGTAAAACCTTTCAGACTCTTACTGGAAAACAGAAATGGCTTGGTGTAATGTATGTTTATAATACTAAAGCCTTACTTTGTGTTTATTTCTCTCCAGGACATGAATGACTTTTCTCCGGTATTCAGCCAGTCAGTGTACCGAGGCCTGGTTGCCCCAAATGCTGTCAAGGGAAGCATCGTTACCACAGTGATGGCCAACGACTCTGACCCCGCGGTGAGCATTTCCAGCTGCTGCTATTCGATTAAACTGCTTTTCACTGTCTGTTCCACAAATTAAGTATCTGAATGATGCAAGATAATGATGCTTGCCCTCCCTGTGTGAGTGTTTTGAATGTGTTTGCACATCTTTCTCCACTAGAGTCGTTTTTTGACCTTGTTGTAGCACTTAGCGATACCTCCATTGGGCTTTTAACTCTTAACATCTTTGTTATTCAGTCTGCTTTATTTTGTTGATGTAAAATGAAGGTTACTTGACTTTAGAGTCCCATTGTG
Source organism: Eleginops maclovinus (assembly GCF_036324505.1). NCBI lineage: Eukaryota > Metazoa > Chordata > Actinopteri > Perciformes > Eleginopidae > Eleginops > Eleginops maclovinus. The sequence continues at coordinate 7,956,724 of NC_086358.1, forward strand.
AGCCATTAGATAGTCTGGTGCAGTTAACTCATGCTTTAAAAGGTTGTAAAAAACTCATAGCGGGGTCTAAGTGCACTGTGAATACAGCTTTGGAGTTTGCTGAGTCACGCAGCCTTTTGTTTAGATGCAGATTTAATATGCAACGGCTGTGTGAAAAATAGCTCTTGCCTTTATCGGTAACAACCAACTGGTAAATTTGCAATTTTACCCTATAATAAATCACTGAATAAATGTATTTACCAAAAAGACAGGAAACACCATAGTATCTTGACTTTGAATTACTGCTCAAAAAGCAATTAACTTATATTTCCATCCCGCGTCTCTGTGTGAGATCTTCTACCCCGGCGATATTACGTCATAAGCCTCTTTAAAAGGCCCATGTTCCTTATGTTAATGTGCTTGCTGTTTTCCTACATCAGCGAAACCTGATACAGACTTGAGGTCTGAGCATGAGGCTCGACTCTCTCGGATCAGAAAGTTATATTATACAGTCAAGGCTATATGCTATAAAGGCTGCTGGTGCTCAAAAAGGCACTGAAGAGCACGTTAACAGCTTTGGAAATATTTTTTATGTGAATGTCAATGTCACTTATACCATTTGTACCCACAGTTTACGTCTTAAGTACAAATCTTTATAATCATTAGCCCCAGTGAACTTTTGCTGGCTCACTACAAGGCATTATTTAATGAAAGCTTACATTGGAACGGCAATAATGCTCACAACAGCAATGCTTCTACTAAATCTTGCGCATGACAGCTGAAAACAACAATAATGGCTGTTTACCTTAATAATAATGAAAACATCTATATCGTTTTACCCTTTGTTTTGAATGCAGTTTCTGGAGACGGTTGTTAAATGATACTGACACTGCAACACTGAATCTTTTAGTGGTCTTTTGATGGAAACACGACCTTGAAAGCATTTCTATTGACTGGCAACAAGGCGCTGTGGCGACTGTTTGGTAAACATGACACCTTGGTTTAGTGACAGCTCCGGTGTGTAAAAGCTGAGTCATTGTTGAGCATATCAAATTCATAGCCTTTATCAAAATACAGTATTGAAGTCATCATGACTTTGATATGTTGAGCCTCTCATCCTTTGAGAGACAAAAGGAAATCAAATGTTTTAATTCATGTTTTTTAATATGTGCTGTTGGCCAGTTCTGCAGTATCGTATAAAATAAGGGAATATTTTCCTGACATTTTGAGTCAAAGGTAATAAGGGAATTATTTTTTTTGTAATATACAGTATATACCATATATATATGTATATTGTTTTTTATTATTTGCCCTACATGTTTGTTTGTTTGTTTGTGCATGTGAAGTGGCCTTGGGTCCCTTGAATGATGCAATAAAAATGTAATCTATTATTATGATTTTTATTAAGAGGTGAATGATTATTAGAGTGCCTGAATATGAATATGAATCTCTGGTGATGTGTGTGTTCTGCTTGTAGACAGACACATTGGACATTTAGGACAAAGGTTTTCGCTTTAGATCTTGTATACGCCAACAGTCTCTTTCCACACTGTGCTGATACCGATGGCTGTATTGTAAGAATGGCAGTATTCCAGGAAGCCTGCAGGAGATATCCATCATCCTAAGTGCACTTGTTCTGTTCACAGGGAACCCCGGCAGCTGTAGTACGCTATAAAGTGAACCAGGAGGCCTATCCATACTCCGCCAGCATATTTGATGTGGAGGAACAGACAGGACATGTGGTAACCAGAGTAAACCTCAACGAGGAGCCCAACCTCAAGTTCAGCGTGAGTTTGCACACACAGTTTAATTGACACATCAACAGTCATCTTTTGTACACTGTTGGGTCACCTGATAAATATTAGTGCTATTTCAACAGTGCGAGAAGTATAAAACTGAAGATAACTCAAAGACATCCTGCAGTATATAAGGAAAAATATGCAAACATGTATTCCAATATTACTAACAACAAATAAAACAGACATTGAGTGTAATAATTATTTTTGCTGTTGCTTTTCATTTACTGTTAAAACACAACGAATTGCTTGTTGAAAGGAAATTGTTCCCACCATTCTTTTATTCAACAAATTGAGTATTGAACTGAACACAAAAGACACCAACAAAAGAAAGAATGACACATTTTAAAGTGATGTTTCCTACTGATTCTCTCTTTCAACGAGATGAAATCAGATCAATCTCACAGGCTTTCACAATTTGTTAAATACGCAGCCCTAATTTTTCCTTCACATAACAGCATATCTGTTTGTAATTTGTTCTGCACCTGGTACACTTCAACATGTTGTCATTTTACTCTTGCATTAGGAATGTTAGAAAATATCTGTAATGGAGTGAAACGGCAGTAAACATTATCCCACTAGAAAGATATTAACTTCAATCAAACTATTATGTGTTCAATGTATTAAATATAAGCATGCTGCAGTGAGTCTACTGAGCATCCCACTTTAAATACAGTATGCAGCATCCCTAATGTAATCCCCAATCATTTAAATCGATCTATTTAGACTGTAAACACCAGCAGCAGGGCTGCAGTCCAACAGAGACACCATTACTGGAGCAGATTTATCTAATTCACCCAGTTCTGCTTTTGTTCTTTTATTTTTGGAATACGTGGAAAGAGGATTGCAACAGAATCACATGAATGGGGTCATTAAAAATTAATTTGATCATCCCTCGACTTTGTGTACATTAGGTTGTCTTTGTACAAAGCACTTGTATAAATCCCTATCCAATGTATAAAATATTCCACAATAGCGTATTAGCTTCAAAATTGCCATTTCCCAGCCGCTCCACTCGATCGGGCTTTGGGCCATTCTATTTTTATTATTTCATCGGGCTTTAATTAACAAAACAAGGATTCAGCGTCCTCTGAAGATGTCACTCGGGGGACTAATACTACCTCATTTGCTCCAAATAACTCAAACAAAATGAATTATCCCAACACTGTGTACAGTTTTGGGATTTTGACCGAGATAAACAGTGTCGAATAGGTTAGAAGCTGAATGCTTAAACGCATATTCCAACTGTTCGACTTATTAACTCACATAGAATAGGGGGTTGTTTGGTCCTCATTATGAATCCTCATGTCCAGTTACTCCCAATTAAATGAAGAAGAAAGGCTATGCACACCAGTTGAATACACTTTCCTCCTGTTCTATTATTCCCTTGCAAATAATTTTGCTGTGGACACCAAAGATTTAGACATTTGCTCGGTTTATTTTCAGCCTGTCATGCATTAGCTGCATCAATTTATTTGACTGTCTCCGGTGTCAGCAAACTGTCAAATGGTGTGAACTGATATCAAGTTAGCAAAGCAAGTTTATTTATATATCACATTTCAATAACAAGGCAGTTCAAAGTGGCTTACAAAAAGCATTAAATCGTTTAAATAAAAGTGACGAACACTTAAAAAAACGACCTTAAGATGTATTATTATAACAGTTGAAGCCAAGAGAATAAAAAGTTAAACAAGCTTAATAGAAAAAAAGAGGTATAAAATATAGGAATAAAAGTGACAGTGTTTTTTTTATTTATAAAAAGACCATAAACCAGTGAGAGCAGTAGACTGGCACATTGCAGGCAGGAATGTGGATACCTAATGAATGTCGTGACTCTAAACTGTGTTTGTGTTTGATTGACAGCTGGTGGTGGTGGCCTTTGATGGTGGTGAGCCAGTAAAGGAGAACACAACTCTGGTAGAGATCACAGTCCTGCAACCCTCTGTCATTCCTGTGTTCACTCAGGAAGAGTACCGGTACGCTCCCACTCACACTGACACTGACACACACTTCCTGCTATTTTTTTTTTTTAAGTTATAATCCCTAGACTTTCAGTTTGTGTTGATGTGGCAACACCTGCTGCTACTGGTGATAACATTAAGAACATCGTAGCAATACAAGTACGAGAGGCCCGTTTGAAACGTCACATTTATGGATCCTCGGAGGAAAGAAATGCAGTTTGTGCAGCTACTCTGACAGAAATACAACAGAAGATTATGAGCAACTTGTGTATATAATAATGTCTTCTTTATGCTTCGATATAGCAATACTACAAATGTGTTTACTCTTCAAAATGCTCCATAAACTCTTCTGTCTTCAGAATTTTGTCCCCTATGTGCATGGACATTCCCGGTGAATCCTTGTGCACGCTGATTGAAACCAGTATACAGATAACTTATACTTAAAATACTTGTAATATCTATAGGGAAAAAAAGACCAGGCATTCAAAATCAGGTTCATAATAATGACTTGTCCACACTGCTTTTTAGAGATGCCTATGTTTCACATAATTAATATTTCATCGCCACATTCACATTTATCATCATTTAAAAATGCTTTAGGCCATGATTGATCTCGTTTAGATGTACAACATCCACTTGCATTTGCTATTTATGCATCTATACAAACGGTTACATTTAGCCAGCTGCCCATGGAAAGACAAATGGTGACTTGTTGTTGATACAAAGGTTTTGGAAAAGGTTTTTTGGCAGTACAAAGAAACAAATGTCTGGCAACCTGAATGTGTGTAGAAGCTGTAAATGACCATTAAAACTCAGGGCTGATATTACACACTCCATCAGAGTTTACACTCGCTTTCTTAATGTGGGAATGCATCCATTTAGTTGTTAGAGTGTAATTGTTGTAATCCTATGGAGAGAGGGACATTTATCTCAATTTCACACACAGAGGCAAAACAAAAATGCACCTGGTACTTTAAATGGTACCCAGTTGCTCCTCTGACTAAGACATAAGACTTGATTTCATCTGGTAAATTAATAAATGGCAATATTATTAGTGTAGACTAAAATCGGTTAAGATGATGCAACATGTTTAGAAGAGAAAATATTAAAATTACAATTGATTACAATTCAAATGATGAGAGGAAAAGAAGAACATTAGGTTTGAAAAGTGGGTTTAAATATAAAAAATCTCACAATTATAGTCAAATAAATACACACATCAGCACCAACTTTGAGGGTAAAAAGCACACTTTTTGTCAGCTGGAAAACAATTGAATGAATGAATGAACGCTCGATATAAAACACTAAAAGCTGCATTGGTCGGTCACTTTCTTTGTGCCCGCCATTATTCTAGTTTGGTGGGCAAATCGATGCCTGTCATTTCCTGTCAGGTCCTTTGTGTGCTTCAGTGTGTTTACATTTTGCAACAATGCCCCCAGCAGTGGAAGAGCACACAGAAAGCTGTTTACAAAACCAGAATACATCAAATACATAATATAGTTTTTAGTTAATCCAAAACAAAACCAATGCTTTCCTTCAGTCTCTAGCTGCGTAAACGTCTACCTGCAAAAGCTGTAAAACAGCAATAAATGTGAAGGATTGTTACATTGTTGTTAAGACACACAAACACACACACACACACACACACACACACACACACACACTACACACTTCTTTCATTCAGTCTTCGCCAATAAACCCGGTGGTCACACACCACAAACACATCATTAAATGATACTCTTACATCATGGCAGACACTTACACGCTCTCACTCTCAGTAGCTGCTGCCTTTATGAGGTCATTGGATCACCTCAGGTTTTTCCTTCTCTGTGATTGGCTGTTTAGATAGAGGGTGTGTGTGGGGTCAGATGTGAAATTGCCCTCTAATCTCTGTTTCTCTATCGTGATCTGTCAGTCTTATCTCTTCTTTTATTTAGTGTTTTTCAAATTTCTTGTTTACTCTTGTGCTCATCGTTCTCTATCTTCTTGTGTGATTTCCACAAAACAATAGCTTCAAATGTCCTGCCTTCATATCGTTCTCCTGGTTTTTATTAGCCCTGTAAATGTCCATTTGTCTCCAACATTGCTACAGAGGGACTGAGATACCCCCTGCGTTTGCTTGCTGCTTGGTTTAATGCAAATTGCAGGAGAGGATGCTTTCACACATCATATTTTTCATAATTCTTCTCAAAGGTTTGCCCTGAAAACAAAGTAAACTTGGTATGACATTTTGTTCATTTTTTTTTTGATTTTATTTCATTTGTGTGTGTTTTAGTTCTTCCTAGTTCTCTTCACTTAAAACTTATGAACAATCACACAGTTGTTTGAGCACCATAAACTCCAAGCTAATGAGCTTGTTTGGGAGTTATTGCGACTTTACAGACATTATTTATTACATAAAAATAGTTCCTACTATAACAGACAGCATTTCAAGATGTCAACGTCTGTCTTTCACACAGAGCATAGTACAGCTCCTATCTATATTTAGGAAAGGGTTAGAGGGAAGAGAGATATGTCAGCCAGCCATATAATACAGCATAATGAATATGTAACATAGCTCCGAGCTGTGTGTGGTGTGTGTGTGTGTGTGTGTGTGTGTGTGTGTGTGTGTGTGTGTGTGTGTGTGTGTGTGTGTGTGTGTGTGTGTGTGTGTGTGTGTGTGTGTGTGTGTGTGTGTGTGTGTGTGTGTGTGTGTGTGTGTGTGTGTGTGTGTATTTGGCAATCGACAAATCGTTGTGTTTGTGCACGGTGGATGTCCCTTTCTCTGGGTTTTGTCTTTTCTGTGTGTTTTTCATGTCTCTCTGGGTGCATGTGTGCTTATATTTTACATTTGTGTGTGTGTGCGAGCGTGTGTGTGTGTGTGCGAGCGTGTGTGTGCGAGCGAGATAGATTTTTTTTTCTTCTAATACCATGTTCTGTTCCCACAGAGTACAGTGTACCAGCTTTGAATTAATTATCCCAGCTTTATTGAATAAAAGCAAACCATTGTACCAGTGTGGTTTTAGGAGCTTACTAATGCCGCTTAATGATTTTGTATGGATTCAACACGGGCCTGTAGCCATGGGCAAGGCTGAATAAATATTAAATAATTCCCATAATGAAAAAACACTGATGGAAACCATGGCTTTGTTAAAAAAACACTTTTGAAATGTATTCTTTTAAAAACTTGAACATTTACTCCTAATCACTACACTACAAATTAATTCAAAATGAGTTTCTCTACACATGCTTAAAGTTTGAAGCGTGCTGCTTTATATATAAAGGGCATGTTGCTTTGACTGTGGATCTTTGCATTTTATTAAGTCAGTGATCCCTTTTTTACCAGTATCTCGATAAAACGAGTGTTAGGTGACACAATTACATTTTAAAAGTCAAACCAATAGTTCAATCTTCTTTAACAGACAGCATTTCATTTTTGTTCTTGCTTTCCCTTGCAATAAAAGAAAATTGATTAAAAAAAGGTACAAATAGGTGATGGATTGTTGGATTTGGTTAACCTAACAACAATGTCATGACTAATCCCAGTACATCAGAGGAAGAAGGTAACAATGTGGCATGGAGAAAAACGTGGACCAATAGATATGAACTCATACATGCTGTTTAGATTTAGTTAGGAGGGGACGGTGGACTTTCGACCTCAAAACTCCGCTGAATAACGTTGGCTAAGAGAACTGACCTAACTGTCCCCACAAACTTTCCAAACTCCTGATGGCCCAACCAATCAAAGTACCCCATTGTAAAACGTATGGCATTTTTAAAAGTCTAGTCAAGTTATTTATTCATTTTAAAATCATGCTCTCCACTCTCAATAAAAAATACAAATAACAACAACAAATTTAAAAGTATTAAAAGGGAAAGTTAAATAACACCTCAGACTGAACTAGAAGCAAGCAGAAAAGGCTTGTCTTTAAATGTGAATGAGATTTGTCAAAGGGACAAGGCTATACACCGCTTGGGAGCAGCAAGAATGAAAAGCTTTGTCTCCATTGGTTGTGAAGACGACCTGAATGACCTGGGCGCAGAACATGGATTCTGCAGCTCAGTTATGTCTTATGGAGATAATCCTTTTAAGGCCATGAAAACAAATACTGGGATTTTAAAATCAATTTTCCAAATAAACATCGCAGGTAAGCAAGAACAGGAGTGATGCGTTGTCTTTTCTTCGTTCCATTTTTAAAGGTCTAGCAGATACATGTTGAACCATTTGCAGTATTGAAGGGGGAGATGGGTCAATCTGATATAAAGGGGATTTAAACTAGTTGAATATAATTAGAGTTATGTCTTTCCATCCTTGACTGTATTTGTTACTACAGTGAAATCTCAAATGCAATGGTATATTCTTTAATTGCATAATTCCAGCAAACTGCATTCAATGTAACATCTGAGACTAAAGTGTTGACTCTTAGCTTCAGGTGTGTTTTAGGTTGTTCACTTTTATTTGGGCTTGGCATTGTTATACTTGAAGCCGCTATATTTTACCCTCAGGGACATGTTTAAAAAGATTTACAATTTTCTACTGTTCATCCAGGGACGACAGCTAAATGCCAACACTTTGACCTTCTATAGTTATTGTTTATTTAAAATCCAATAAGCTGCAGTACGGAGCCAACACAAAACCGTCCACTGTATTGCAGTGCCAATATTCATGCAGTCTTTTAACTTGGCTCGCCACTATTGTCAAAATGGTAGTGGATCGTTTTTAAATTAATTTTGATTTACTTATTTGATTATTTAAGTAGCTGTATTGCATACTGAACAGATATCTGCATTATTGGTGGTATTAACATTTTACAGTTATGAAACATTGATTTAGTTCTTTGTGTGTGTGCATTGCTTTAAAGTCGAATATGTCGAGGACCAGTCACATGGCAACACACACACACACACACACACACACACACACACACGCTCACAGTGCATTGAGATCAGACTCTCTAACCTGCTGTTTAGTGCATTTTCACTCTGTGGGTTCCTCATCTAGTAAAACAGTTAACAAGCTGAGTTGTAGTTTGTTGAATCATTTTAGCAACACCGCTCCGACTGTAGGAGCATCCTTGCACCTGCAGAATTAGTATGCAGTCACATACACACGAATAGTTATCAGTACCCAGTGGCAATTATCAGCACGAGGTTAAGTGAACTGAAAGAAAATATTGCATCTCCAAAGATTATCGAAATCTACATACCCCTCACTTAGCCTGTGGATGGATTTGAGTCAATGTGTATACGCTGTGTATGTTTTCTGTGTGAATTTGCATGTGGTTATGCAGGCATTCCTCCCCCTGCGCTGTCAAAATGCCTCGAAGCCTTTTACTTTGTTAATGAATCTAATTAGAGAGAGGCGAGAGAGTTAGGAGGCAAAACACTTCCAAACATCAAAGCTTTGTTTCTAATCAAGAAATTGTGAGATCAAAGATGCCAAAAAGTTGCTTTGTATTGCGTCATAACAACGATGGAGATAAAACAAGTATTTTAGGTTCTGTCAAGGAGGTTCTCTAGTACAGAAAGCGCTCCGTTCAAGAATCCCAGGCATCCAGGAAGGAGGTCACAGTCTTTTTGAACACCATCAGAAAGGACTACTCTTGATATTTCAATTATCCCTTTGAACGACAACAATCCCACTCGTCTGCCATGAAGGATACTGACAAAACAAGAACATTCAGTCAGCTCGGATAAGAAAGAACATCATTTAAAATGCAATCTTGCACTTTAACCCGACAGAATAGTTGCTTCTGCCTCTACAATGCAACACCTGCAGTATTTCCCATAATGCACAGAGCTGTTCAATAATGCAGAGCCTGGCTATTTTCTGCTTTGCCATATACTGTAAACTTAGTATTTGTTGCTAAGCATTTGAATTCTCAAAAATAAATCTGTATTTTCTTAGACACCAATCAATCAATTATCAAACTTTGTATCGTTTATACTTTACGTTGTAGTGATTATATTACAGTCCAAATGTGAACAGTAAAACAGACCTTCTTTAACATGTTTTCGACTTCCTTTATATATTTTTGTGTTGCTTGTTTCAAATGCAATAGGAAAGAAAGAAAACCACTCTTAACTCAGTATTTGAATTTCCTTTTCTGAGAATTGCTGCATGTCTTTTCATATTCCGTAAGAGTTTTAAGGGATCCATTGATCCTGTGCCAGAAAATGGAACAAAACAGGACTCCCTTTTAAGTGAGGAAATCTGTTAAACCTATAGGACTGATGATTTTAAAAGGAAATAATCACAAAAACATAAAGACTTTTTTTGTATTTTTGATAAAATATTGACAAAATATTGTAAATGTGATTCTCCAGACAGGATTTCTCCTTTCGACCTAAACTATTTTAGTCCTCTTTCATCTCTGCCCACTTTTTTTCCTACTTCCTACCTGTCTTGGTGTCTGCTTATAAAGTCTGTTTTATCCGCTGTAAACTATCTTCTATCAAATTAACCGTCTCCTCTGCCAACATGAATAAAGTCCCTGAGGCCTTTAAACACTTTAACTTTGCGATAAACGCATCCTCCTTCAACGTCAAAACAAGCACGTCCGACGTGTGGCTCTATAAATCCGTTATACGTCTCACCAATTTAGTTGAAGGTTACCTTGTTTTGTTGATGCTCACAAACAAGCAAGTGCACAGAGAGCGCTCCTAGCTATGTTATGACTGTGACAACAAATGGCAAACAACCATGGCTGTGTTATTTTTAAGATTGCTTGCAGCTGGGAGACAGCCAGAGAGAGAGTGAGGGGTAATGTGGGAGAATGAGAAAAGAGAAGACAGATACCAGAAGATGTTGGGAGAGGATAGTGGAGAGAAGCAATTCGAAGATGTGGAGTGTGAGTTACAGATAAAGTGAAAAAAGAGCAGGGGAAGAATGAGGATGGAGGGGACCGGAAGAAACTACAGTCAAAGTTTGCGGAGGAAAAAACAAGAGACAACAGTTGATAGACGGACAGAGACATGCGCACACACACAGATCAACATACAGGCAGGAAAGTCTTTATAGTGGCAGATGAGCTGACAGGTTGACATATTGGAATAAAACACTGCAGGGAGCAAGAAGCAGGTGAAGACTGGAATAGAGAAGCATTGAGATGCAGAAGGACAAGAAGATACACAGACAGGCAGACCGACTTATTTCACTCGCCTGATGTACAGACTTAGTCGACAGTAAACGAAGTAGACCAGTATCCAGTAGATACTGTAAATGGACCCTATTGTGTTCCCTAGGTTGACTGCTTTTGGGGTCAGCCTAACCCAATTAAACACAAATTCCACAACCTACTAAAACCCCAAATTAGTTCTGCATATTAAAGTTTCTCAATTGATTTATGAGACCCACAATTAACCGCTCTTCACATCGGCATATTCACAGCACTAATTTAAAAAGCAAATATTTAACTTCTAACGCTTGTTCTCCTTTTACTCCTGCTATTCCAAATATATATCCTAATTCCAAAATAGTGTTAAGGACATCAGGAGCAAATGCCAAGAGTTGATTTTTCATTAAAATGTAATTATGGCTGGTGTGATAACTGCATGTGAAATTTATCAGAGCACCCAAGGTCAATTTAACCTTAACAATAGCACAACTAACCTAGGTTACGAGAAAGAAATTAGGCTTTCAAACGGGTATTTTTTAATGGACCCCGGTGTGGTAATCACATAAAACGTACTGGGGCTGAATTACAAAACTTCCAGCAAACTTAATAGAGACCAAAAAAGGCAAAACAGCACCAGTTATCTGTTTCAAGCACATTTTCTCTGGTCTAGCTCAGTTTAAAATGATACATTCTTTAACATGGAATTACTCATCCATCACCAAATTTGTAACTGACAACGATATCTTCATTTCACGTGTATCTTCCTCTCACACTCCTGTCCTTTCCATGTTTTCTGCTCTCTGCTAATTGGATAACACTTTGCTTTAGCTGTTCCTACTAAACAGACTTACCCAGGTCCTTCCAAACAACACAGGACATGGTAGAGGCTCAATAAAACATGAGTCAAAAGGTAATTTCAGACAATTTATATAACAAATATAATTAACACAATTGAAAAAAGTTATTGACACGGATGATAGCAGACAGATGGCAACAGGCTGCTTAAGGCATCTGAACAGCAAACACACTAATTGAAATATAAATACCACCAATAGCAGAGGTAGTATCTAATGATTTTGTACGCAGCAGATGGACATCTTTCTCTGCTAAATCACTCACCTGAAAAATCACTGTCTTGTTGCTTGTGAAATATAACAATTTATTGATGTTTTTACGCCTGAAAAATAGAAGATGGGCCTGAATGCTCGCAACTTTTAAGCAGACTTGTGTGACCCTTATACCCAGTTATCTAACTACTCTCTTTAAAAACTATAAAGATGATTTTCTTGTCTTCAATTCCCAGATTAAAAGCCAAATTGGGCTCTCTTATTCATGGCACATGACAGTATAACACCTCTCATATATAGACATTTAGTAATGTAGTAAAAATCAATGACAATGAACACAAGAGCAGCCAGCTTGTGAATCAAAAGCTGGCTGCCTTCAAAGTCATTTTGTCTGCATGGTCAGTTCTTTCTTGTTTGTTGTTAACTGTTTGTCCTCTCAAAGTGTAGAATAAAGGTTGGAGACAATTACATCTATGGTGAAAGCTAATTCACACACAGTTCTGCTTGACTCACAACTACACCAGTCCCTTTTAAGTATATCTTTATTGACAGTATCTCTTTTAATGAGTATCTACATTTTTTTAACATGGTTGTCACACATTAAAGTATTTTCCATTAGTAGACGGGCTTGCAACTGTCAATCATCTGATAATTAATCGGGCTTAAAGATAATGAATAGAGAGGAAGATTGATGAGGTGGCTTCAAGAGACAGAGAACATAATCACGATGATACAACAACAATCAAGACCATCTCATGTCTTTTCAGTCTATTTCTGTCACACACGACACGCAAATGTGACTTTAAAACAACTCAACGTACAGCATGACACACGCCAGTACACGCAGCGGGATAACTTTAAGAAATTTCGACTTACTGTGGCCGTTTTTTCTGTATCATAGGCTTTTATTTGATACACATACTGTGGGTCCATATTAAAAAAAAACAACAAAAGTTACAAAATATTTTTACTTTTTGCTTGTTTATTCTAAATCCACAAACGCAACAGCAGTCTTAGCTTTTACACCATCTTAACCCAAGAAGTCGAAGTTCAAATTCAGTTGATTTTGAATTATTTTGGGTTTTTCACGTAGCTTTCTAAGTTTTCTTTTGTTCGCACAGTTACTAATTCTCATTTATATTCAGTTGGATAAAGGTGTTGACCTCTATGTGTGGAGTTTATCCAATATGATAAATTCAACAAAAATGTAGAAGCCAAGTATTTTGTTATTCATTGGACTTGAGTTTTTTAATAACATTTTTTAAAACAAAAGGAATGTGGTGTTTGAGTTTGTGTGGATGAGACTGATAGGAGAAGATGGTATCAGCATTATGTACATACGGAAACACTGGACCAATGATTTTTACAGAACTGACGTTAAATGAAGGTTCTTGTCGCAGCATATTTCCACACATACACAGGCTCTCAAATTCTCTATTCATCATCTTGGCTTTGAGTCCCTTCTTTTCTCAAAAGCCCTTGTATATATATTGCTGGTTCTCTTTTCCTTCGCTGCTCTATTTCGCGTATGTTTTATGTATACGTACTTCAACAGTGCTCCAATAAAGGTCAGCCTGTTTGAGATATACTAACCTATTTGACTCTAAGTTGACAATTATAGCAAGACTGTAAGGCGAAAGGTGAGAAGAGGGCCGTGAAAAGAGAAGAAAAGATGCGGAGGCTGTGGCGAAAAATGGATAGGTTGTGTATGAGCCATTACGGCAGATGTGGGAGAAAGATGGAGAGTGCCAGGAAAAAAAATATATCATTAAGTTTGATTTTTCAGTACTAGGCAGAAATAATAAACAAAGATTAAGAGAAGGTTGTTACATGCGTCACAAACAACGGTTAATACACTGTACTGCAACACTAATGTTATGTTCTCACTAGATGAAAAGCAACAGTTTGAAGGACCTCATACTGAATCAGAGGTTGTGACATTGCAACACGTGCCTTATCAGCAAGTGCTTGAATCTCAACCAGCATGTACAAGCTCTTGAAATTGTAAGTACGTGTGATCTGAAAAATGTTAACTTTTCAGCAGTGAAAAATAACCACAGCATTAGAAGAAATCACTTACACAACTCCCGCCAGCCTCTAAAGGTTATTATTGCAGGCAGTAAAGATCCCACGCTTTACATACTCCTAATGAAAATTCCTGCAGTCAATTAATAACCCTCTGGAAAGGCAGGGAAGGGGGGGGAGATACAGTGAGAGATCAGACAACAGGAGGGGGAGAACGTTGTTTTCATTTGAGCTTCATGTGGCGCCTGGTCGTAAAAATTATTAAACAGCATATGCCCAGCTAAGATAATAATGAAAACCAATTACTGCTGATGTTAGCTAATAATATCTGACCTACTTGAGATTTTCCTTTCTGTCTTCCAGGCATGGCCTCCCACTCAGAGTACAGTATGTCACAAAGTCGATCAAACGTGACTGTCATATAGAAAAAAAAAACTCCTGTGAGAACGCACTGCTAGAGGCCAACACAAAGAAAGCACTGCTCCGCCGGCAGCACAAAGGATATTGTAGTTGGCCGTGAAAAAAAAAAATACAAACAGTGGAAGAAAGAGAAAGGACATGACCAGAATTCCATTAGAGAATTAAAAAGAAGAAGAATGATAATAGGAGAGATGATGTATCATACATTGAAAGAGACTGGCTAAAAAAAAACGGGAAGTATCATAAGTGATACGAAGGAAGGACAGTGGCTATGAGAAAGAATCATAGCGAACATCTTTATCCTCATACATCGCTTTATCCATTCACACTCTTGAAACACTCCTGCAGCCCTGTTAGGGTTGATTTACCACAGCATACATTCAGTCAGTTCAGCAAAACCTGTTCTTGGGTGACTGTGGCTAAGCATGGATAGTGGTCGTCAAACCAATCGGAAGTCCGGTGGTTTAATCTCTGGCCCCTGCAGTCAACATGTTGAAGAGTCCCCAGGCAAGATAAGGAACCCCAAATGGCTCCCTATGGCATGGCAAGTGGTGTATCAATGTATGTTTATGTGTGTGAATGTTTCCCTGAGCAGCTGGCACCTTGTATATGAATTGTTGAATGCAAAAGGGCTTTTAGGGGTGGCAAAGACTGAAAAGTGCTATAAAAACGGAGTTGATTCACCATTTTCTATTCACACTGACTCAGAAATTCCTCGCCAAAAAGTAAATCTTTAATTCTTTATGGTAAAGAGTAGGATTTAGGGTTCTTCTTAGAGCTATTGTATTACAGTTAGAATAAGCCTGCAATTTAAGTCACTATAATGGGCCCCCAAGTATATACAGAAGCACTTTTTGTGCATGTGTGTCAGTTTCTGTTATCAGTGTGAGCCCAGCTTGCTGTAGTTAGGGCAGAATGATTAGAGAGGACAGGAGGCAGGATAAGGGCCCGATAATGAGCTGTGTGTGAATGTGTGTGTGTATCTGGACTATTCCATTCGCTTCTCATGTGCGGTGTGTATCTTCATGCCAGTAAATGAGTTTTGACGTAGATGTGGGTTGCTATCATTGTATTGTCTGTGGGTGTCAGTGTGTGGGCATGTGTGTGCGCATGTGTGTGGGCATCCTCTCAATTGTGCTTCTTCACCCCTGTCAAACAGCCATTGTGGAGAGAGGGAGGGAGGAATGGATAACAATTGTAGCAGAGGTCTGTTGGGATGTTCGCTGGAAGCAGCAGCCGGGGAGGAAGAGAGGTGGGGGGGGGGGGGGGGGGGGGGGGGAACGAGGTAAAAGATGGCGGTAAGGGGACATTTGGATGCAGAATAAATAATGCAGGTGGACATGAATGTAAAGATGGGATAAAAGGCAGAAAGAGCCAAATAGTCCAGCAAGAGCAGAGGTATACAAACATGTTATGTGTATAAGTTATTACTCTAAAACAAGCCCAAATATATTGATGGACTATATTTGTGCTGCTGCTGCTGCCGTGGCTCGACTACATAACTGCAGACTTGTGGTTTTCTCATTTTCTGTTCCGAGTGCACAATGTGAGTGACCGTGAGTGAAACGCGCTCATTTGCGTTCAGATAGCTTGTTCCCCTTGAATCCTAATACAGCTCTATACTGTATCATTCGAAAAGTACTTGTTTGTGAATAAAAGCTTTTTTGTTTTTATTCCTTAACACTCATGTCAGGTTTGGCTCTTTCTTATTATAAAATTAAGTCTGGAAAAGAAGATAGGAGAAGTAGTCAGAATGATAACCTTTTTTATATTATTTCTAATTTGTCTGGTTTCTCTGGCTGCTGGTCTCTTTTTCCCCAAAAATGTGTCTTTTAAGCCTGTTTCAGCTGGTTAATTATGTAATATTTGCCACAATAATAACAAAAATAATCAAATAACTCCTGAAAAACATTCAGTATATAAAGAAATTGCTTCTCAAGCCTTTCTAAGACACCATGTCACAGTGGGAAAAGGCACAGGCGTACAGGATTGAACTGATGATGGTTTCAGGGTCCTGGTGTGGTGCATGCTGCTCCACTGTCACTGTTGACTGGGACACGCCTAAATGTTATTGGTAACAGCTGTGCTTTAACCACACAACTCTAATTGTCTGCTGTGACAAGAGCCTACTACTGTTATTTAAAGTTCCTGAAGGTCTTCCCATTTAATCTCGATTTATTCAAGAAACTTCAGGTTTATTACTTCACATATTTGCTGTTGTGAGCATTTGGGAACATGTGGTTGGAGGTGCAATGGCCTTGAAGTTAACACACACGCCTTCGAACAGTTCCATTTATCACGTTGTGATTACTTGATAGCTAAGCCAGTTGGTAGCCCATGTTATAATGTTTAGCCAGCTGTGACGGTTGGCCTAATGGCTGCTCTGGGTTTATTAAATGGAGCGAAATCTGCTGGAAATTTGAGAGTTGCCAGAATCTGAGAAAATCTGTCAGGGTTGTAAGCAGAGAAAAAACAACCCCCATGCAACGAGAGGCAGGTGGACAAAAAAAAGACCTCTGAAAGATCTCGTAATTTCACTGCCCGGTTCAGGCCGCTAATAGGGCTTGTCAGACCCCGTGTTTATAAATGTACAGGATAACACAAAGTTTAACCAATCACAACGTGCACCAGAAAACACTTTCAGTGTTTTGGAGCGTGGAAGGAGGCACACCCACGCTTTCTTCAATTAATTATTAAAAAAGACTGCCATCCTCTCTGCAGGGAAGGACAACAACATCCTCCCATGTATGATCATGTTTTGATTCAGAACGAGCACCAAGACTTTTCACAGCCAACGTGTTTTGAGAGATGGAGAAAGTGAGAACAGAGCAAGAAAACTCAATGCATACAGCTCTACGGTGACGTAAGATGTTAGCGGAAAAAGCACAAAATACTAATAATGGGTGGCAGTCAATGATATTGTGGCAGGACAGCTAATTAAATAAGTGTACAGGAAACACTGCACCGACGTCTATTACCAATAGCAGCAATTGTCTCCTCTCTGTTTCTCTGCATTTGATGAATAATTCTCAGTAGATTCCACTCTCTATACCAGAATGAATATGTCCCCAACCAAGTAAAGTCTGTGTGTGAAACATTGACCTGAAAAGACCAACGCTGCGGGCTGTGTATGTTTTACAACTTCAGTTATGTATGGTCGTTAAGGGTGGAAACACTTTGTTGATAAGGCACTAGTTGATCAACTACTGATTTACCATTTATCTTGTCGACTTATCTCTGTATTTTTTTAACAAGCACACGTCAGAAATTCTCTGTTCTCAGCTTCTCAAATGTGAGGTTTTTCTCTTTTCCGAGAAGCAGTCAATTATATCTTAATTTCATATGCTATTTGAAGGCGTCCTGTTGGGTTCGGGAAAAATGATGGTGGGCTGTTCTTCTTTCTTGTCTGACATTTAACAACAGACTGAAAGTTGCGGCCCTAATTATTACAAATGATTCAGACAATCCCCGAAGATTACCCTATATTTATACAATTATTTTGTACTAAGCGAGCCAGTGTGTTAGGAGAATCAACTTGCAGTGCGTCATAAAGTTATATGTGGGGTAATTGTGAGAGACCGCTTTGACCAACTGCATTTTTGATGTCAGACTGACATTCAGCATACCATAATTGATGATCAATGTTGTCAGAAATGTAAATCGAAAGTTGTTGTTGTGTTTGATCTGTTCTCCTTCTTTTAAAAGTGTTATGTTCAGCAGCCAGCTCTCAATTTATCTCTAGCACAAGAACAACTTCCTACCTGATCGTTATGCCCAAAGTAGCTCTTTGAGAGTCAACCCTGTTTACATAGGCTACACTTTATCTGTTGGGGAGAAGCTACAGTAAGGTGCAGAAAGCTGTCATGAAATTAAAAATGTGGATGTATTTGACAGATATAACTCTCAGTTGTATACAACTTGCCAAATTGCAGTCGACCCTTGAGAGCAAGTGGCCCCACATTCTACATATACATATTTAATTTTCTTATCCGTTGATATTGATTGACTGATCCTTTCCCAGGTTTCCACCAGTGAGCGAGGAGGCTGCCATAGGAACCCCGGTGGGAGCCATCATGGCCGCTGCTGTCAATCAAACTATCATCTACTCCATCATCGAAGGCAACCAGGGAGGTGAGCAGACTTCGTGAAGGATCTGTTGTGGGCTTCAGTTGACTGGATTCACTGCCGCAGATAAAGTAGCTGGTTCACTTAGCATAGCAAGTTATTTGTGGCTGCGAGTCATGACTGTGTTTGTTCGTTTATGATTAGCATGAATTACCTTTTTCTTGGTAAAGTTATTCAGTATTAAATTGCACATTCATTTTATCAGATTTCGGAAAACCCTTATATTTTCAAGTGTGGCTATGGTTTGGATATTTTGTCATGTACTGAGGTTGCAACACACATCTTTTCAACTTCCTTCCATTAGGTGTTATTGTTGGTGTTGCTGGTTTTCAAAGACAACCGGATCACTCACAACCCATTTTGCCATTTTCACATCATCAGGGAAAAGCAAGAAATGCTTTATTCAAATATATTCTGATTCATTCCCTCCAAGTATTGCAGTCCACAGCTTTTCTGCTAACAGGACAGGCTCTGTGCAGGCAGTATGTCCCCCGCTGAGACAAAAAACAACCACTAAGCTTTATGCAAATCATGAGCGATGATCATTTGGAGACTTTTTTAGCATTTTTTTTAGCCTAATGCTAGCTTTTTTCATTGAAAAGAGTTGGCGACTCTGCACAGGATAGCCTCAGATGCCTTAATTTTCCCGGGATATGGTACCGAACGGCAGAAAGACTTGCATAGTGAAAGCGAGGCTTTAAGGGAAACCAATTTACAGGCAGATGGTGTTCATTTGTCTCTGCTCATTATATTGTGCAATCAAAGTTTACTTATACTGATAAGTAAAAGCTGAAATCTATTTCCAATTCAAACATTGTTCAAAATGATTCTTGGGCAAACACTTTTTTTTTACTCTGTAAGACTACTATATATATAGACTATACACTTTCCTATAAACTAACTTACTATCCATCTGTTTTAAAAATAAAAGAACCTCTCAGTCTCCCTTTTATGACCTTTCACATACCTTTTCTATTTTCTGCTTTGTTTCCCCCGCTCCTGCTGTCTTCCTTTATCTCTTGTCTCTCCAGGTGCGTTCGCATTAAATGAAACAACAGGACTGATTTCCACAGCCAAGCCCCTAGACTATGAGGCCAACTCCAGCTACATCCTGAAGGTGGAAGCAGACTCAATGAGAGTGGTGTCCTCCAACCTCCGAGTTCGCTCTAAGAGTGAGTGCGTGGCTGTGTTTCTGAACTCTCCTCCACTAACATTACAGGACTAACTTTTGACAATCGGATTGCATCGCCGCAGTCTTCACCGATATTCTTCTCTCTAATTCTCCCCCCACAAACACACACACACACACACACACACAGTGAAAGATTAAAAAGCAGTGTATTAACCCTCTATGTGATATTGTTAAAATAAACTTGCCACAGGCTTTAGCTTTCCTTTTTTCCACTACTTTCATTCACACTTTCTTCTCTCTAAAGCTGTCTCATGTCTCTACGTTTTAACTTTTCACCTTTTCTCTACAGTTGTTCGTCTTCGAAGAAATGTTTCATTTGGCCTTGGTTGCTCTTGTTACCTTTCAATAAGCAATTTCCTCCTTCTCAGTCAACTATTGAACCTAAAGGCTGAACCAGATTGCTGTCTGTTTGATTGTTTGCTGTTTAAAATGCTTTCCTTGTAGATTCATCCTTGGCTATCACATGGTGATATGCAATTATGCAACAATTTATCCCTCCAACATACTTGCACCGATGAAATTGACCAAATAAAGCTGCTGTGCAGTTTGGAAAAATGTAGATTTGATCTGAAAGCAGTCACTAGACTCATTTCAAACTATGGGCACAGAATGATCGGTGCAGGTCAGGTCAGTGTGAGTTGTGCAGAACATGCAGTAAGCTTTAAACAGCACTTAAGCATTTCAGTCTTTTCTATTTCTCTCACTTGGTAATTTTTAAATCCCTTGCATAATTCCATTTTCTTTGAATTGCATGTGGGAGGAATGAGCTACTAAAAAGGTTTTTCACAGTTTTCTTGAAATTAAAGTGAGAAAGCTCTAATTAGTGCCTCATTCGTTCTTGTTCTTTCTATATCTGCTGGTTTCTCTCTTTTTTTTGTTATGTGTTTCTTACTTACGTACCCTCGTTCTTCTTAATTGATGCTTAGCTCCCTGGCTTTCTTCTTCTTACTTTAATTAAAGTATTTACCACATGCCATTGTCATTTCACCCAACCTGTTGGAATTTCATTTTCATCAAGGATTAAAACGGCAAATCATGTAGTCGTTAACAAAAGCAATTGTTTTTGGTGCACATGTTAATCAAGCAACAAATCAATAAACTTCTAAAAATGTGTTAATCCGGGTTTCTTACTCAAATCCTAAATAGACATTTATTTCTTTTGTCTTAATGGCTTTTGTAGATAAAACGAGTAATGTTTGCTTACGCTGGTTTGTTTGCATTGTTCTCTTTATTCAACATAGTTCTTTTTTAATTATTTCTTTCTTTGTTGGAGTAACAGTTTGCATTTAACAGTCTTGGGATTTGTATTTCCCTTTTCCTTTTGGCACTTGATTTCCGCCCTTTTACACAGTTTGGTTGATGTATTGTGTTGCAGTTTTACGTGGGTGTGATTCACAACTCCCTGTTTTTGGACAGATAAGACTGAATGTGAGTCAGTCTAAGTTGCTGAATATGAATGACACAGGCTCTTTGTCAAAATCTTCTACTGAATGTTTGGCTCTGTTGGATTACAGTAATGTTTAAATCTATTTTGGTCATTTATAATGGATTTACCATACAGTTTATGTGATTGTATACATCAAGATACATCTATCAGTGTCATAGATGCAAAATGTGATCGTGAAACTTGCCATAGACTTTTTTAGACTCTTTTCAAAGACGTTTGACCTGGAAAGACCACGATGTTGTCAATGGTCATGACCAGTGGAAATCCCTGATGTGTTTATCTAGAAAATTGGATCATGGTTGAGAGCAGGGTCACCTCCACTGCAGCAGGCTGTTCCTTTATTTTCCTCACAGCACATTTTCAGTATTTCTCTTCTCTCAGCTGTTAAAATGAAGCAAACAATCCTTCAGTCACTTCTCAAACACTCTCCCTTGTTAATAAATAACCCTAAGAATGCGTTTCTCAAATCATTATCTTTGACTGCTGCTTATTACTATGTTAATGTTGTGGAGAAATGCTTGATTATTTAAACCAGATTTCAGTTGTTTTGCTTGAACTCTCCATGACTTGCCTGTCTTTATTTTCTCAAACCATTGCTGATCAATTAATGGAAATGCGTTTTAGCTTTGGCTGAAGATATCCCACTAGGAGAGGCTGCTCAATCATTGTCAGACCAATTTTACACTTGCCAACCTTTAATACCTATAGGACAACAACGGCAGTGCCAATTTAGATAAGTAGTGTCTATTTTATCACCTGCAAGCAAAGATAGCAACAACTGCTGCAATAATAATAATGTGTGACACCAGCAGGCCATGCAAAAGCTAGCTGGCTGGTGATGGCTACCGGTGATTCACATCATGACTGTGTGTCCATCCAAATTCATTTCCGACTCGATTGATTTTTCTTCCAAATACTGAACACGCGTAACAGAAGTTCCCTTTATGCACTTTTTCCTATGCTAGATGCAAACGTCTATCATAATGTGTAACTGTTGTGTTTTTTTTTTTTTTGTCTCCTAGCCAACACAGCTAAGGTGGTAATCGACATCCAGGATGAGAACGACCACCCTCCGTTTTTCACCAGACCTCTTTACATTGGAGGGGTTGCTGAAGATGCGAAAACATTCACCTCCGTGTTGAAAGTACAGGTACAGAAATAACACGCCTACACATCAAACCGCAGGGGGAAGGTTAAAGGTCCCCTATTATGCAAAATGCACTTTTTTTTTATACATTAATATGTGTCCCCGGTGTGTAAGTAGACTCACAAAATGTCAGAAAATACAACCCTCTCTCTTTTCCTCCTTACCCGCTTCTCTCAAAACGGGGGTACAAAAAGCTGATCCAGATTTGCTTGAAATGTGGGCTGGCTTTACATTGAACCCCTGGCAAACGTCCCATCCATGTGACACGTCCCGACCCATCGTCCGCAATATACAGTCGCCTCCACAGCAACTCTGTGTGTGTATTCAGCAGGATGTCTGCAGGAGGGATTTAGAGTTGTTGTATATAGGCTATAATACATATAATGTCACTGAAAATAAGTGTTTCAGAAATGATGCTTGATGTGGTTTGGAACATGATATGGCGTTTAATCACGGCAACGTTTAGCTGAGTATCTCCCGGTAGAAAACTTTCATAGAGAGAGAGAGCTGCATACTGCTCCAAAGGGGGCGTGGCCAGCTTCAGGTCCGCTCAAATTTAAAGAGACAGTCACAGAATCAGCACTTCAGGAACAGGGCTGAAATAGAGGGGTATGATGCATGCTTCAATGGGTGATCTGTTTGGTGTTTTGAGCAAAACACTTCACAGACAAGTTTTGTATAGATATTGCCCTTCAATATATTGTTAAACATAGCATAATAGGAGACCTTTAAAGTGTAGGAATATGTGGAAATATAATTTATACAATAAAGCGAAACCTACTTGCTTTGGTTGCGGTCGTCGCCACTGCTGTTCAAATACAATTTCCTTAGATCCAACTTTATCCCAGCGTACTTAAAGTTCAGAGTCCACCCACTCCCAGCTGTTCTGAGCTTTATGTTTTCTTTGTAGGGAGCAATGAAATAAGTGCTTGGATGGAAAACAATATATGCACACATTCTACAGTACATTAATAAAATCATCAGTGAGTTATTACAATTATTCAGGCTTCAGTTTGTAATATTGTTGCATGAACAGCTTTGAATAAGCACTTCTGTTCCCAGATGTTTAAAATAATAACCCTTATTTTAATGCGAGACTCAAAATATTATGACAGAAAAAGTAGCCTTGGTAGCTTCCAGCTTTATTCAGCTTAGCTCAGTATGAATGTGCTTTCAGTGCCAGGGATGATTTGCGTGCTTGTATCTGTGTTGTTTAGATTAAATGAAGATAATATTCAGTCCGGTGAGAAACAAGATAAACTGCCGAGATTATTCTCTGTTTCTCTCCCTCGACATCCACCTCTATCTCTGCGAGTTGACACAGCTCTTTGTGTCTCTGTCTATTTCACCTAACTCTGGAGGATTTCATACCACTGTAAACAAGTTGAGCGACTCTCGTATCATTAAAATGCCTTTGAGGGCCCAAAATGGGTCACGGAGATCTCAGCCTGTATCTGAGAAGAAGCAATAGGTTTTAATGAGCCTGGATGCCACAAGAGACTCCTGCGGGTTCTCTGGCAGAAAAAGTATGCTCTTTTATATTTTATTCGAGTTTTTAAGATCATTCTTAGATATTCCTGCTTCATTAGATCACACAATGTGGGAGTGACAGGGAAGATGAGAAAGTAAGGGAGTGAAAGCAACAAAGAGTGAAGAAAATGTGCTTTTATCACTAATTTCAAATTATTTTTCCTCAGCTGAAATACCTGAAGGCGGTGTGATTTTGAACATGGATCGTCAGTGTCAAAGCTGGAGCTGGTTTACAGTTACATGCTGTAAAGTCATTTGACCTCTTTAAATACTACACACTGACAGGGAACACTAATAGCCTGCTAGTCATCTCGATCACCACGGGGAGAGGTGGTAGATCTGGAGATCAGAAGGAAGAGGGAAGATTGATAGTTAGATAAAGATAACTGACATCCTGCTGCGAGACAAACGGACTGGATGCGAGAAGGTAGGGAAGACATGCATGATTCATGGATGGATGGATTGATTGATTCGAGGTGGGGGGGGGGGGGTTGGATTAGATAGATGGACAGGGATGCTCGCGGCACATTTGCTCACCTCCTCATGAAAGCGTGAGTGAGACAAGAGGCGGAGGGAAAGTTTGAGAAATGTTCGTTTTCAATCTCAGTGTTTTCACTCAAGTATAGCTAATTCCATCACATCTGTCTGAAGCATGCACATTGTCTTAATGAGTTATGTGGGTGAGTGAGCGTGTATACCAAGGGGCTACATTTGTAACCTGTGTGTATTGCTTGTACGTGTTCAAGTACATCGTGCATCAGTCTTTTGTCCCTAGAACACAAATATTGATCAGATTGCAGATTGATCCCACATTGGCAAACCTACTGAGTTCCTCCCAAGAGTTTTTCTTCCTCAGACCCAATATTTCACATTTTCTTCCCAAGACATGTGTAACTTCTCCCACCATGACCAATGCAAATGCAGAATGGGCCCTTTTACCTTTCTCATTTCTTTCCCGTTCTCTTTAGAAACTCATTTCAAACTCTCCTTTCCGTGTGTGTCCATACCAAAAGAGCCCTGGGATTAAATACAATTGAAGCTGCTGCATTTCTGTAGGAGTGTTGCTGGAGGCACTTGTTTGAAGACAGAACCCAGGAAGTCACGTTTAAATTTATGAGTTTGAAGATGTCAAAACGCCACAGCAGCAGAAAAGATCCAGTAGCTTTCCGAAAAATTACCCAAGCATGAATCACTTTATTCTCCATCATGGTCATCCTGAAGTGAAATAGCAGGAATATGAAAATCATGTCAAAAGATAACTGGAATATGGGTGAGCTTGTGTGGAATGACTGATGCACTTCTAGCTTTTAACAGTCCTCTTCACCTTTGACCATTTTTTCATTGTTGATGATAAAGATCTGAATGATTTGTGCAGCAGTCAACTTTTATGCCAGAGCTTTGCCTTGGACATTAATGAGGAGGCAACATTGAATTACTTCCTGACTTACCAAATGATTCAGTCATCTTGTAAAAAAGCTTTCAAATGAGGCTGAGGTGACTCGTACCGTAGTTTAGCTTCTGCAAAGTGAATTTTCTTTCAAAAAGGGCCAAACACGATATAAGAAAGGCTTTAAAAGCACTGAAATGTTTACGACACTTGCTTTCTTTGTGTAAGTGCTTTGTCAATATATATATTTTTTGAGGACACTTTCACTCAGCGCACGTTATGGGGAGGAAAGCCACAATTAGAGTGCTGTTTGTTAAAGACAGCAAAACATGTCACAATTATAGCACTCTTTTCTTTCCTGTCACTTTTCCACTTCATCCTGCTTAGCATTTGTATGCATGTGGATTTGGGACACAGTTAGACTCTCAATAGGTGCTATGGAAAATAATCAGGTCCGTACTCCACACCTGTGCTATTTCAGTTCAAACAGGTGGTTGATATTATTGATGTATTGCTGAAAAGTTATCCTAACTGTGCCTCTCACCACTGCAAGTAACAACACGAGAAAGAGATCTGTCTATTCTCAGTCCCCTCTTATTCCCTCGCCTTTCTACATGCATGCCTCCATATTTTCCTTTATTTCTAATTCTCTTTCCTGCTTCCACTTTCTCATTCCCTTGCCATAAAAAAAATACATTTTTGTTTCTTGCTGTTATAGTATTACCTTTGATGTGGTGGGTGTCTCACAGTGAAATCTGTAGTCTATACTGCCCTTCTTGTAAAGACCCGGTAATAAATCAATGCCTGTCTGAGTGTGTGTCTGGACGTGTATGTGAGGTTTGTGTGTGTGTGTTTGTGTGTGTGTGTTTGTGTGTGTGAATGAGGTAGAGACTTGATAGTTAGCCAGAATGACAGAGCAGATGAATAGCCCTGCATGCAGCTCAAAGCCCCATTTTACCCCCTACAGCAGATTCACTGTACTACATCAAGCATCGGAAACAAACAGAGCAGGTTTATCCGAGACAATAAAATCAATCCGGAAAAAAACAACATAATATGTATCGTCTTTTGGGGAGTGACACATACAAGACATGGTATCAGTTCTGAGCTTACCAGTAACATGACAGCTGCATTTTGTTATCTCCTCCAACACATTGAATCACAGAGATGGGCTCACAGTCATGATGATAATCACGCTTCATATAATAGAATTGATTGTTTGGATAATGGCGAAAAATGACTTGATCACAGTGTTTATATTTATGATGATGACATTTTATCATACCGGTGATTAGGCCGATGATATTGTAGCGTCGTCACGATGATGATTACAATAATCACACTGTCTGGATTTGATTTACCTCTTTTCACAGGCCCTGGACAAAGACACTGGTAACTACAGCTGTATGATCTACCGGCTCCTCATTCCCCCTCCTGCCGGTAAAAACACTAAAGATAGCAAAGATGGCTTCATCATCGAGCCATTCAGCGGCGTGGTGAAGACGGCAATCATGTACCGCAACATGAGGCGGTCATATTTTAAATTTGAGGTGGTTGCTACAGACAACTATGGACAAGGACACAGCAGCAAGGCGGAGATAGTGGTATGTGTGTTTATATTGCTCACATTGGTGGCAGGTTTATAACAGCTTTCTGCATCTTCAACATTTTCCAAATTTAACAGCCTGGTGGAACTTTATAGCAATGAGATTTATTTGGCTCCCAGCATGACCTTGATTCAAATAAAACATTTTAATTGGATTGGAAATGTTCGAAAGAGCACTTGTTTTTGAAGGTGTTTCTGGTCACTTACAGCTGTTTTCATCTCAGTTTAATGATGAAATTAAAAGTTTAAAAATATATTTTCTGTTTTGTAGGTTTCAGTCGTTAACCAGCTGGACATGCAGGTGGTCGTATCAAATGTCCCTCCCACCTATGTGGAGAAGAACAAAGACAAGCTGCTCAGGTAACGGTCATAAAACTGTATTTAAAAAAATAAAAATAAATTAAAAAGTGATGAGAATCAAACTTAGAAACCTTACAAGACCGTAGTCATTTTTAGGAAGTAAACTGATGCTCAACAATTCAATAAGTGCCATTAACATTAAAAAAAACCTGTTGATGTACATCTTCTGTAATGCACCTATGAGCCTCTACTTACATACAGCTAATCATTACTCCCTGATTGACAGTTGCCTACTTATCTTTGGAAAAAACTAGTAAAATAGTCATATAGGGGAAAATACATCCTGCTTTATATTGTCAGTGCAAGCTGTAAAAAGTGAGCAAGAGTTCAAAAGTGTCACATTAGAGTGGGTGTGCAGTGTATTGAGTCTTGCAGTATTGACATTCAGTGGCTTCTCCATATCGAGTTAATTATGGCAGGTCTCCATTGGAAGGAGTGAGGCGATAATTGCTACCATGGGGAAATCAACAACACTGGATCAAAAGCACAAAAAACAGTCTTCTCTTCATAAATAGTGTTTTTTATCAGAAAAATGAAGTGTCCTTGCAAGAATGAAGCTCTCAGTGCTTTGTTGAACTAGAGCTCCCACTGGAACTTTGGCATGCACCACTAGACACAGTTACAGGGGAAATAAATGTCTTAATGTAATCATTTAAAAAAACAAACCAATCTAAAGGTACAGATGTAGCTTATCTTAATGTTTGACATGTTTTTTTTAAAGTTTAAGATATTCAGATTGTTGTATGGGAATATGAATGTGTATTTTTGTACGGATACATTTCCACAATGTTGATTTATGACCGGCTATTGTAACATATGCCCAACCGGCTGATTCGTTAAGCTCATGTTCTTTTGCGCTATTTTAAAATACAAAACACAACAAATCATTACTTGTAGGAAGAGGCAGAAAACACAGCTGTGGTTTTTTAAAGCATCCGCATCATCTTAAAAACTGTTATAGAGAAGACAAGATCTATAAGCAGAAGATAATATGACTACACACTCCTTTGTGTCCTCCCTCTGTCTCTTGAAGCAGACATAAAACCGTCAAAGATATTCATTCTACGTTCAAAAAATGTAGGGCTCAAGCACTGAATGAAATGACCTTATCAACGCCCCAGTGGCAGCTTAAATGCTTCTTTTACTTTCCTCAATTTCAGTTCAGTCTGTTTCGGAAATGTTCCTCCAAAGTCAGCCGAATATGTTTTTATTCATTGGAATAAATGCAATATGTTATTCCTAAACACACACTGCATTATTCATTCTCTGCTATGATACTTGTGCCTGTACACAGCTTTGTCTGGTTGCTGCTCACCTTTTTTTAACCCACATTAATAATGCGTTTTTAAAGTATTTAAAAATATATATATATATTCACTGTCTCTTACACACACACACACACACACACACACACACACACACACACACACACACACACACACACACACACACATGCACAGACCTCAGTTCCCGCTGTGAGCAGGTGTTTCTGGTGGGACAGAAATCACATTTACACAGCATGAGTCTTCCTACAGGAAATGGAAATACATGTGTTTTTCGTATGTGGTGTAATAAAACTATTGTTAGTACGTTTATATATGTACATTAATCTGTGTGTTGTTACTGTTGTGTTATCCCATCAATCAATATCTATTATTGCCTAATCTTCAGCATTTTGGAGCGGTACGTCCAGGAACAGATACCTGGAGCAAAGGTAGTCGTGGAAACCATCGGGCCCCATCGCCATGGTGAAGGAATGGAGCAGGAAGACTACACCAAGTCAGACCTCATGATTTACGCCATCGACCCGTTGACTAACAGAGCCGTGTCTAGACAGGAGCTCTACAAGTAAGAGCTTTGGCAAAAAAGAAAATTATGAACTTTATTCCATCCATGAGATGTAAAATGGCAGCGCTCCAAAGTCATTATAATATGAAAAGGACTTAACTCAAATTACATTGCTAATAAGTCATTTGTTATTAAACTGGCCTCAATTCGTTTTTTGGCGTTCTTCCATTCTCACACGTATTTGAATATTTTGTTGCATTTAATTGTGTACTTTCTGGCAGCTTTGCCAATAAATGAGAAAAATATAAACTTTAGCAACTCACATACACTTCAATACCAGAGTCATGTTGACTGCAGGGGGTGGGAACGAACCAGGAAAACCCCTTATTTTCAGACCTCTGCACTCTGCCCCTCAGCCATATTTGCAAGTATAACCGCACGTGGACAGGCGTGTTTTTGTGGTTGTACTGTGAAACTGACTGACTAAATAAACAGTTTGCTGCATAGAGAACTGTTTATATCTAGCTGTCAGAGATTTCTTGCCTTCTTCACTAATTTGACGTTGTTAATGAGTTGTAGAGGTTAGTCTGTAAACAAAATAAACATGTTGTCAGTTTCATCCTTGATTTCTCCCCCCGAGGTTCCTCGATGGTAAACTCTTGGACATCAATAAAGAGTTCCAGCCCTTCCTCCCTCCTGGCGGGCGGATTCTGGAGATCCGAACGCCTGACTTGGTGACCAGCGTGAAGAAAGCTGTGCAGACCGTCGGCTACACAGAGGGGGCGCTGTTGGCTCTGGCCGTTATTATCATTGTCTGCTGCGTCCCCGCCATATTTGTTGTCGTCTTCACGTACAGACAGTGAGTATGAATTATGTGTGGTATTTCTAACACTTTTGGAATAATTATTGCTCTTAATTCAGCATAATTTAGATTGAAGGCTCTGGGATCTTACTGACCTTGTAATTAGCATTGTCAAACTATTTCAGGAAATAACTGAGCCTTAGTTATTTAATAGGAAACATCTTTTTGGCAATATTTTAAAGATCTATGTCCTCACTAGGAACATATGCGTAAAGTGTAAACCTCATAGCGGCTATCAAATCTTTTGCATTCTAACATTTTTTTGAATAAGGCATTCCGGCCATTGCTATAATTGTAATTGTCTACAAATAAACCATAAACGTCAACATCAATTTGACACAACTAGAATATAATGCATGAAATAGGTACTTAAAACATATAAAGAAGGATTTGAATTTAAATAGGAATTCTAACAAAGATAACAAGTCGTTTAGAAACTTGTGAATTCCTTTTAAGAGAGTGCAGACAGTCAGAAAAGTAGACACTCTCTCCCGTGGGATGTCCTCTAGCTGCATTTATCATTTTATCACCTGAGCCAGTCACTTCCCAAGATGATTCAGCATGGCAGACTGTCCCACGGTGCCAATTCTAATACTTTGTTTAGCTAACCACCGTGAAGAGCTATTAATTTCATCCGTCTCCCATACACATATAAACAAGCAGACACACACACTCACACAGACACATATAAATTGGATCAGTGCATTTTGGAGAGCTTCTCATCTTGCTGAGGAAGACAGATGAATAACAAAGGAGTGGAGAGAGGAGAGGAGATTTGAAGAAAGAGAAACAGAGCAGTATTCATCAGTATAATAATCACTAGTCTCTGTTGCTAAATTACTGTAATGAAGACCAATTGTCCAACCGGGTTGTAAATTATAATAAGTAAACCTGGTTAACAAGAGGTGTGTGATTTATGGTCCTAATAATCACTAATCTTTCCCTCTCTTCCTCTTCTCCCCGTCTGCTGCGTCTGTCACCACCAGATTCAAGGAGTGAGTACTGTTTTCATAATCCCATGCTAAAATATTAATGTCTTAAACACCTCTCATTGTGATTAATGTGTTGACTCTCATTGTACAATGAAATGGACGAGCTCAGGAAGGGCAATGAAAGAGAAAGGACAGCAGACAATCAACCAAATGAAGAACGTGGATTCAGTAAATGTCCAAGACTGATGCTTTCATTAGAATATATCTGTGGGTTGTGATGTAGCATGTCCAATCAGAATAATGTTGAGTGGTCAAGAATACCAATGGCAGTCGGTTACGCACATCACGGATTAACATGTTAATGGTTTGGGAAATGCGTGAGTAAAACATGAAGTGAACACGCTGCGCCAGAAAGTACATAATTATACTTTAACATGCTCTGTCAGGCCCTTGTAAAGATAATAACCACAACTAATTCAAGAGAATCTTAGAAAATGAAGGGAAATTCAATCAATTCTGGACACAAATGACACTGTCCAGCATATGTGTTGTAGCCTGTCTCTAGAGGCACATTAAAATGTAAGTGTTTCAAGGGAAAAATAAGGAGCCAGATATTCAGTAATGCCACTCACTAAGAGACTGCAGTGATGCTTGTATCTCTTTGTGGCCTTCATATTGCTAATGCTGGAAACATGCTCACAATGACAATGCTAACATGATAATGATAATGCTAGAAACACGCTCATACTGGTGCTAGAAACATGCTCACAATGACAATGCTAACATAGCAGGTATAATGTTTTACCATCTTAATTTAGCGTGTCAGCATGCTATCATTTGCTAAATCATTTAACGCAAAGTACAATGCCTGATGGGAATGTTTGAAGGTATTTGGTGGTGACACAAATGATTCTTCTTATTGTATTGTATAGAGGAATCTTAAAGGATCACCACAGTGAAAACAAGTGTGTGTGTGTGTGTGTGTGTGTGTGTGTGTGTGTGTGTGTGTGTGTGTGTGTGTGTGTGTGTGTGTGTGTGTGTGTGTGTGTGTGTGTGTGTGTGTGTGTGTGTGTGTGTGTGTGTGTGTGTGTGTGTGTGTGTGTGTGTGTGTGTGTGTGTGTGTGTGTGTGTGTGTGGAAATGTTCTCCTTCCAACAAAAAAAACGAAATGAATGTCAACCTCATTGAGGTTCAAGAGAAAATGTCAGGCAAACTCCAAACTCAGTGGGCTCCATCCTCAGTGAATCATCAATGTCTGATCAAAATGTCATTGTAATCCATCCAATAGTTGAGATATTTCAGTCAGAATCCAAAAAGCTGGATAGACATGTGAAAAAGCATGACCTTTAATAACAAACAATTATATAAGCAGTTGACATGAGCACTGTTTAAGGACACAGACAGAGATGGATGATCTTTAAGCCACCCTAACCCTAATAAAACAGTTTCACTTCTATGGTTGGGATTTTTCCTTACCTTTCGATAACTAACTCTGTTTCCTGTCCAATGTGTCCAGACGCCAGGCAGAGTGTGCCAAAACAGCGCGAATCCAGATGGCCCTGCCAACAGGCAAACCTGGCGGAGGCACTGCCAACAACCTGTACGAGGAGCTTGGTGACAACGCCATGTAAGTGAAGTGTGAAAGTGGCATTTGCATTAATGAGCGAGAGCAGAGGCATTAACTCACATTTCTATGGCTGTTAAACTTCAGCTCCACACTTTGGCAGTGTGCCTTTTTTCCTGCTTTGAGAGCTTCGTGGTATCCAGCCATGCAGTCAGCCGAGTAACATTACATCTCTCTAGATTTTTTTGCAATCATTATGGTGAATAAAATTGAGAATGGCAAGACAGTAATAACACAGAGTAACTAGAGAAATAAGGAAATAATCCTAAACAATATCAAGAAAAACATCAAGGTTTATTTTTATAGCACATTTTTATGCTTTTTATTTACTTAAAGTACATGTGGAATCTGAAGTGCTTTCATACACAGAAACCGAAATAGAACACCTCAGGGGGGTTTTTTGTTGGCTGCCTCAGTCAAGAAAACATTCAATTTGACAAGACATTCAGATATGGCCGCCTTTCCTGTGTCACAAGTATGCTCCTACACTAAAGATGTTTTGTTGAACTTTCCAAAATCACTCACAGATTTAGAGCCTTTGAAATGATTTATCGTCTGAATCAGAGTGTTGAGATGTGGCCCCATGTGGCTTTCACTTTTTTCCAATGGCCAAAAGAACTGACATTTTGTAGAGGCGACATAAAGCAAAGCCGTGTAACCCGACATCAAACCAGCACCAAACACAACTCGGATTTTTGAAAGCATTAACAGTCACAGATAAACCCTGCAATTTCATCTTCACTTTGAGTTCAGTGGCGTTCCGCTTCTTCCTTATCATTTTCCTTTTTGTAATGCATACCAATGCCCTCACTATACAAAAGATAAACTGAAGGGCAGACAGTCTCAATTCCACTTTAAGATTTTCATTGATTGGCGGCTTTCAATACTGCTGTACAAACTGATATTCCTCAACATGCATCTTCTAAGATTGAACAAGATTAGTTTATTGAATGTTTGCTTTGCAAGTAATTCTAAGTTGTAGGGTTCTTAATCATTAGGTTGTGGACATGGCTAGCAATTTGAGCAAATACAAATAAGTTTTTCTGATGATTATGGTGAAAATATTATTAATTAGATTCTACATCTCAACTCCTAAAAGTGCTGATTACTTCTTTCTTCTTCCTCAAGCTTTTTTATTGGGCAATTTAGTCACATTCTCTCCACCACTTACTGCAACTTCCTCATTTCTTTGTGTCTTCCAGCGAATTGAGTTTTCATTTATCCCCTACCGCTTTCTGCTGGTTTGACACATGTTGGTTTGGTTAAACAAGAGTCTAACAGTGACTATATGCACAGACACCATATTAACTTTTATCTGAAAGTTTTAACAACCTCACACAGACACACGCGCACACACACACACACACACACACACACACACACACAGACACACTCAAGGAAATTCACCGATAGTTCCTTTATAATTCCTCACTGGAGCGATAAGAAGAAGTTGAGAGGAACTCTTATCAGTATTACATGCATCACCGGTTTCCTGTCTGTCCTTGTTATGCCTCCCCACTCCCATTAACATGAGAGCAATTCATATGCAAGATATAACGAGCTATCTCCAAATGACAACAAGGGAATTCAGTGTGTGCGTGCGTGAGCATTTTTGTGTGAGACTAACCAGCCCAATCCTCCGCTAAACCTCCACCAAAAATGTGTGCGGAAATTAACTTGGTTATGATATAATTGAAATAAATGCAGCCCGTAATTTATAAAGACCACCCTGGGCGATAATTAATTCTATTGATAAGCTGCAGAGCATATTTAATTGTGGTGGTAATGGTCTTTAGTGTGTGTGTATTCGCAAAATAGGCAGTTTGAGATATCTTGTGCCATACCGTGTGTGTGTGTGTGTGTGTGTGTGTGTGTGTGTGTGTGTGTGTGTGTGTGTGTGTGTGTGTGTGTGTGTGTGTGTGTGTGTGTGTGTGTGTGTGTGTGTGTGTGTGTGTATCACTGCAGTCCTGTGGAGATTGAATAATCCCTAAAGAGGCTAAAACCTGGAAAGTGCAAAGGTTTGCACATTCATAATTAATGTCCATTATCAAACTGCTCAGTTGACTGATTTCTTTCTAGGCCTTTTTTCCCACTTTTAATTACCTTTGGTTGTTCTCTTGACAGAGTTGCGTTTTAATGTCTGTTTCAATACTAGAAATTAAGTGTCCCTTCATTTATTATAGGAGCTCATTGAATTAAGCATGCTTTTGTAAAGTTGAACTTGTGAAAGATCATTTAGCAAAATGGCCAATTTGATTGTTTATTGTTATACACATAGCAATAACTAAATGTCTATTTACTTTTATACATTTAAAAGAGACTAAAAGGAAAAAGAGCTAATATATATTGTATTCTGATTCAGAGCTCAAGCAATTATCTCACATATTTGCGGGTGTTGAAAATGTAGGAATATTACTATTCATTTAACTATAAATGATGAATGTTAAAATAATTAGACAGTTTTCTATTCCCAAAAAAAAGCTGCGGTGTTTTTCCAGAACTCAAACTATTTAACATCATTCTTTGTTGTCATTTCATCACTTTATTTATGCTCTGCTGTTCACATGATGCTTCCATTCCTCCATCCACCTTTTATCTTTGACTGACAGCCAAAAGTGAGTATAGGATGCTGAAATTTGTTTCACACCTGGGATTAGTTTGGTACTATGCTGTCACAGTGTTCTTGCCTTAGTTGTTTTTGTATCCGTGCTTGTCCGTGGTTCATATTTTATGTGCAGGATGTGGTGTACCTTGTTAGATCAGAGAGCAAAGTTGTGTTGGTGGAAGTTTGTGTGGGTGATTGGTTATGCATGTTGCATTTGTGGATTTAGCCTGGAAGTAGCCAGCCTTGTGCCAGGATGTACCAAGAGTCTGCAGAGTTTCAACGAAGACATCAGCTAAACCATATATTTTCCAGATGAGCGCACCTTCAGTCAACCTGTCTTTTGTTTAAGGGAAATCTGCATACTCTCAGAACTCCATGACACAGATATCTATCCCTACCCCAACAGATCCAGCATTGTTTTCAGTCGTGATGCTGTAGCGCCTTTGTAGCACGCCGCTTTTAGCATACGTAACATCTTTTTGCCTTCTTTTCCCATTGTGTTTCAAGACTATTGTTTAATGCTCTATCTCGGGGCCCTCTGGTAAAAACAGCACAAAGAAAAAGCTGTTACCTCTTTTAACATCCCTCATCGTTGTCCTCTCATCGCTGTCCTCATTTATCTTTTTATCTTAAAGTGAACTGTCCTGTTCACTTCATTTATCAAACAGCTCTAGCAGACGTTTTATTGTTTTCCTACGTTTCTCCCATCTTGTATATATCTTTCTGTTGTCTGTCCCCTGTATATCACATTTCACTCAACCATTCAGTGCATTTCTGCTCTTTCATTTTAATTTCATTCAGTCCCTATCTCCCTCTTCTATTTAATTTAGCCTCGATTTCTATAATTACATCTTTCCAATTCACTAAACATTCCTCTTCCTCATTTTTTTAATCTGCAATTCCTTTATTATCTCATGCTTCATTCCATCTTTTTTTCTCACA
The DNA here is from genome assembly GCF_036324505.1 of Eleginops maclovinus. Classification (NCBI taxonomy): domain Eukaryota; kingdom Metazoa; phylum Chordata; class Actinopteri; order Perciformes; family Eleginopidae; genus Eleginops; species Eleginops maclovinus. The sequence continues at coordinate 7,992,615 of NC_086358.1, forward strand.
TTTTCTTTCATGCATGTAGCAGCCGGTCAAACCACAGTGGTTGTGGCAGCAGTGGCAGTTTGGATGAAAGCGACCACCAACGTCTGATCTCAGATTTTGCAACACGAGCTATTGCGGCCCACCGTCAGTGCGTTGCTAACGGTCGAGTGCTCAACAACCTGCCCAAGTCTGAGTCCAACATCACGTTTCTCTCAGATGAAAACCCCCTGACAATCAAAAACCCCATCTACCATGAGGATGGCACTTTGAGTAGCCCAGAGACTCTTGGGAAAAGCCAGAGGAGAAAAGACCTTCTTGGGGATGTATCCCCTTCCAGGAGAGGAATCCGAGAGGCCTGGCTGAGGCTTAGTTCCTCTGGAGGAGATATGGGGTTCGGAGGTTACAGTGGCAGTGACAGTGGCTGGGGATCAGGAGGTGGATACAGCTGGACTCTCCCATCAAGGTTACATCGAAGGGAGATGTACGACACTTTGAGACGCCAAGTGGTCATGGATCCCATCCAGTGGGAGCTGGAGCTTATGAAGGCTGAATTCAAGGACAGTAAAGATGCCGGTCTGGATTCAGGATTTGAGCGTGGGTTGGATTCAGACATGGGGAGTCCCAGTCTGGAACCCAAGCTGACAGTCAAAGAGCAAGCCCGGCAGTTTGAGCAACAGGCGCTCCAGGAAATGAGGCAAAGGCAAAACAGAGGTTCACGAGGATCTCTGTCGCCGGACATCCTACTTTCTATTTACCCGGATTCTCCTCTAAATCAAAAGCACACCCCTACCCACTATGTTATGAATCCTCAGACCAGAGAGGGTCCCCCGAGCATCATCGTCACCCAAAACGACGGAGGTACCCCTCCACCGTGTCACAAGCCAACCCCTCCTGTGCTGCGGCGCTTTGGGGCAAATTTAACCGGGAATCAGAGTGCGGAGGAAACCGTTCACGTCCATTTGGAGGTTATCCCGGATCCTCCATCAACTCCCCCGCCACCACCACCAACACCTCCACCCCCACCCCCACCACCTCCACCCCCACCACCTCTACCTCCCACATCTGCTCCTCTACCACCAGCATCTCAACCACCGCACCACCCTTCCACCCCTCCTCCTCTCCCTCCCTCTTCCAACCATACAGGAAACCAGACTCCTCCTCCTCCGCCACCACCTCCCATGCCTCCACCTCCACCTCCCCCGCCTCCACCTCTCCCTCCCCCTTTTTCGCCCTCGCTTCTGTGTCCTTCCACCTTTGTCCTCCCAGCGCTCTCTGAGGCACCGACCCTGCGCCCGCTGTCCCTCCGGCCGCCACCGCCGCCCCTCCCTCTGGAGACCGAATTTCCCCGAAAAGAGCTGAAAGGAATCTTAAAGAACATCCAAAACATAGCTGACATCGAGAAGTCGGTGGCCAACATGTTCAGTCAAATAGATCAGAAACAGATCCCCCTCAAGAAGGTGCTGAAGAGCCGACCCTCTGAGGACTCTCTTGATTCGTTCGTCGTGCTAGCATCAGAGGGAGGAGAGGGAGGTAAGGAAGGAGAGGGAGAAGTAGATGCTCCTCCAACCTCACTTCGACAGATTCAGCCCAATTCAAACATGAACTCCATCGTGGAGGAACTTGAGAAGCGATTCCCTTCTCAGTCTACAATACTCTAGCCTTTGCCTTTATGATGTGGAACGCACACAGAGGGGAATTTCTCAACAATGTTGCGTAGTTGGCGCGCAGCAATCAGGGGACTGTTGCTCGAAATAGCTCAGTGTGATGCTGTGATGATTCCTTGCCGCGCTGCGACTGTGCTCTTGCAACAGGACTTCATGTTTTCTACACAAGGAATGAAAAAGAACTTGGCCTGATACAAACTCTGTGGGTACAAGACTATTGTTTCTCCTCTCAAATGAAGAGAGAAAGAGAAGAGGGCGGGGGGGGGGGGGGGTCACTATCTGCAAAGCCCTAATGTGTTCAGTCGTGCAATACCTGGAAATGGCTTCCACTCTCAGTTGCTGTATTCTACACTATTTGTCTTTGACTTAAAGGGAGATGGATTAAAGGAGTGATGAAGCAACGAGGAGGAAATTATGTTCAGGTCGAGTATGTGTGTCCCAATCACAGCGAACCAGAATGACAAACTCCAGTAGTAGTTTTTTGGAGGTCTGACTCATTATCTGCACTGCCATTATTTAAGTTTTTTCCATAAACGACATTTCTAAGACTTTTTTTTATTTTATTAACATTGAGGATAATGGGCTTAAATAGCAGCAGATGGGAGCTGTGTGAAATCAAGTGATTAGTAAGGAGCAAAATGTCTCCTGGTTAACTTTCATTTAGACTCCTCTCATTACCATTTTACATTCATGCCGAGTAATTGACATTGTTGTGAACAGCAAATTATAATCAATCAAAAGCACATGTTTGTTGATGGGCCCACTTGTTGTTGTGAGAAGCTAATTACATTATTTGCGAGCTTTCACACACACTTTCCGGACGTCTTAACTAGTTGATTCTATAAGTAGTGGATGTGAAAAGGAAAATCAACAGCGGGAACAGTGTTATACCTGCCAACTATAGTGTTTTGTTAGTGGTTGTTTGTTCGGAGGGCTTCATCATCATGTCCAGTGTCACATTCTGGTTTTACTTTCCATTTAATCATTATTTATCGTTAGTAGTCATGTAGGATCTCTGATTATGCTCCGAGTACAATATCTCTCTGTTCTTATCAATAGGTTGCTGTTTGCAAATGTCTTTCCAGCTGTGTTTATTTTTTAATCAATGCACAATTATGTATTTCTCTCCACCCTGTCTCTTAGAAATACCAATTATGTTTTCCAATTATGTTGTGCTGAACGTAGTTGTGACAATTTTAAGTGGCATTACATGTATATAAGATTTTTGACTCCTCATGATATTACCAGGAAATATAGCCCTGCTTTAGGTTTCATTCAAAACATACCAAATGACTTCTTCATTAATGTATTTGTAAAAGATAGGGTTACTGTTTTTATATCAACAAAAAAAACATTTTTTATGTGGCCGTTATCTTTTATCATTTTGTTTCTGTTCCGTTGTTTGTCAAATATTTAAATGGTAGTTTGTATTCATGTTTTTAGAAGGAGCACAAATTTAGTGGAAAACAGTCAAAAACAGTCATTTCGATGTTTTCTTCACAGTGTGTTTAACATTTTTATGATTTTTTTACAGGCTTGTATTGCTTGTTTTATTCAATGTTCATTGTGTGGTTACTTTGAAAATAATTATTATAAAACATACAAAAATGCTATGAACACAACATATTCTTCTCAATAAATATGTGGTGTTCACAGATAACGACGATTTTTATTTGACAAACTTTAAATCCGGTAAATCCGCATGAGTGCTGAGGACCTCTCATGTTCCCTCACATTAACCTGTAGTGGTAGTCAAAAATAGTCCCCAGTTTAGTATTACGTTATTTTCCCTAATGTTACCAAGATAAAAATCATGTACATAAAAAATGGTGCAGCAGTGCTATTGTCATGTGAAAAGTGGAGCATCTACTGACTGCCTTTTGTTTCTTGATTATGCCACAAAAGTGTACAGCGGGACTGGTGCAGACAGCCCTTACATCTATAGCATATTAATGAGAAAATACATTGTTCCAGTCGCCTCCCATATGAGTTCTGTTTTTAATGAAGGTCACACAGCTACACTCAGCTAAAATGAATCTCACCACTGGAATTAAACACTTTATGATGTTATGATATTTCTTCCAAGGGTCTTCATTATAGAACAAATGTGTTTCTACAAAACAATCAGTGAAGTAGTATCGCTTTTTAAATGCAGACGCTTCCTCTCTCCATCTGGTTCCATTCAGTTTCATGTGTCAGAAAGAATACTTAGCAAAATGTTTTCTTTAACCAGAAAAAATATTTACAAGGATCATTTAAACGTTTCAAATGATACAATTGCTGTCACTGACTATTTTATCTAAATGTTTGTCATCTTGGACTAAGTAGTATCACCAATTCACACTCAGTTCTCAGCCAAGCATGCGTCTGGCTTTTATTACATGAAATGACTTGTTTTATTACTACAGCCACAATCTATTCTCTTCTGGTTTAGATTCTCAGATGATCAGGGATATCATCTGTAACAGCTCGTAAGATATGTCAGGTCTTTCCCTTTTCGTTGATGAACTATCTGTAGCTGTTTTAAAGCATATGGAGTGACATATCAATCTCTAATTTCACGTCTGATGTTCAGTTAACCAGATATGGAAGGAAGTGACAGCCTTTGAAGCGCTGACATTACCTTAAAAATGTCTCAAATTCACTTGTCAGTGTGGAATCAAAGCCTGTGGATAGGGCTCTGTCAGCAGCAGATTTCACAACAGTTTCATCAAGTTATCTCCAGACACATATTGACATCAAAAAGTGACAGAATAACATCCATCCCTGAAGACCTGCATGACACTGATGATCATATCTGGGCAATTGGGTCGAATCATGATGAACAGCCACATAAAAGAAACCCTGATGGTCTAATCAGTGGGGATGGCATTATGACAGGCTATGCATTGTCTCCAGTGGCATCTATAGAGCTTTTGTTAGGACACACAGCCTTGGACATTGTTCAGTGTCTCTCTTCCTACACACACAATAAGAAGGAAGCCACAAACCTTGTGTTGCTCAGCTATGAATTTATAAAATGCTCAATCCATGTACTTCAAGCATTAACACACAATCACACAGTAGTACCGTGTATTCTTAGACGAAGACACGCTGCATTAAACAAGTTGCAGGCAATGCTACGGTTTCAGCTGACTGGGTTGAAAATGTTTTATGTTGAGATTAGCTTTCAACCTCAGTGTGCTTCATGTCATCGCACGCACTCTCTACACACTCTGTGTATCCCAGACAGCTTTCTCTTTCACTCTTTCGGTTCTTATTGTGTGGTTTCGCTAGATAACAGACATCATTTTGACATCTTTGGGAATATGTATTGTTTACAGTGTTGAGTAAAGCCGACTGCATTTAATTGAAAAACACAGATACAAGACATGGAGAGAGAGTGGCTGTCTTGTAAAGTCACCGGTTTAAATCTTCGCTATTGCAGAGATTATCATGGGAAATCAAGACATTGAAGCAGCAAATAGCGATGAGATGCAGCAGAGACAATTACATTTCAGAATGTGTGTCTATCAACATGTGTGTGACAAATCTCTATACCTATGTTCCGATTTATTCCAATTCACACCATATTTGTGTTGGTTTAGCCACCATTTCTATTGGTATCAACACTGTATTTACAATGTTTATAGATAAGATCTGGGAACAGAGTTACATTGCAAACATAGACAGGGTGAAGAACAAGGAGTAATTATCAAAATGTTTAATTGTTTTCAAAGTTGATTGGATCAAAACCATTTGTACATTTTGCAAAGACATTGATGGTTCCCAAACAGGATCTGCCTACATTAAAAAATTAACTTTCCAAAAATGTGAACCCTAAGAAATGCCAAATTACCATGGATCATAAGTACGGTATGACGGCTTGAGTATGGCTATTTCTGCTTCCACATTGACTCAAAAGAATGTCTTCCAAAGATGTTTATTCCGGAAAATGTTGAAAGACCTGGTTATCTTGAAACTACACAACTCTGTGAGGGAGCAGTGAAAGACGGGTAATAAAAAACGAGAAACGAAGTCAGTGTTAGTGGATGTTACATTCTGAGCCTCTGTCTCTCCTTCAGTCTTTCTGTTTTTCACACACTGCGAGAAAAAGTGGAGAGGACACAAAGAGCGGGACTCAATCATTTCAGATGTTTGTGTGTGTGACGGAGATCAGATAGCTGTCTGTGTGGGGTTTTTTTTCCGCCGAGAGGACCTAATAATGTGTCTGTCAGAGCAACAAGGACACAGCGATAGACTTATCTTCACACGCTGACACACACACAAATCACACAGTACACAATGCTGGGTACATACTCCTGGTAGCTACACACATTAACACACAGAGTCATGGTGAAAAGGGCTATTTCATTCTCGCCCAAGAATCAGCCGTTTCATCTTAATCCCGCCATTCATTCACCCATTGAGCCTTTTCCATCCCTCCACTGAAATATCCTTCAATACACCTTTATTCAACTGGATGGCTTAGCTTGCATTTCTCCTTGAAGTGTGTTTTTGTGTGTTTAAGAAGAATAATTATATTCCCATCTGAATTTACACAATGAAACGCTCAGGGGTGGTTCAACAATGTCTGTGTGTGTTTTGCGCTGTAATAACACAGGGGAGAGTCTGATGTCCTCTAAAAGTCGCCATTTGTTGTTCTGTGATACATCTTCATTTTACCAGCTCATTACCTTGGTTTCACATGACAATACATCCTGCTGGCAACATAGTTGAGACGTATGGACAGAGAGTTTTTTGGCAGTTTTTCATACTTATTTCTTTCTTTGGGATATTCCCTTTGGCTGTTCTTGTTTGTTTTGTTACAATCCCAGCATTGTTTATTCCTCTTCTTTTTCCCCCTCTGTGTCTAACTCCATTTCACTCTCCCTAACCATTCTTGTTTCCCCCTTTTGTCTTACACACTTTGTTCGAGGTAGGTTTCCTCAGAGCAGTAACTCTTAATTTCACACTACTGTAAACACCATCTGCCAGGACCAAAGCAAATCTGGGGAAATGACGGATTGAAAGTTAAAGTTTAGCATTTTGGGAAAAACACTCACAATACTTTTAGTTTTGTGCTACTCTTGTGTGTACAGCAAATGTGAAACTACAAGAGCTAAACGATAATTAGCTTAGTTAAGCATGTAGAGTAGCGGCTATGGGAGAGCCAGCTAGCATGTGGTAGTTAGCCACCTGCCACTGTTGCCGTAAAACAGCAACTTCTCATTTAACCAAAAGTGTTAACACATCATATCCCATAACCCACATCATGTTAGCCTGAAAAGTAGGAGTAGCAATATCAGTATAACAAGCTACACATCGCCACAGGTGGATGTATACTATATAGTCTCCCGCGGAGAAGTTAGCTGACATAAATGACCCCTCTGGTAAGTAGTTGAGAGCATCCTCTTCGGACTTGTTTGATTTTCTGTCTTCACTTGATGTCAAACTAAGCCCAGAGCAATTATGGTCTGGATTTGGGTTGAAGAGAAAATAAGCAAAGGCTCTCCGCCTGCTTTCATGGCTGTGAAAAATGAGGTAGACCGAGCAAAGCCTTCGTTCTCACGGGAGAAAGGGTAAATATATGGAAATAATTTCCATTTGCTATAGGACAGCTGTAATGATAGTTTTAGCCGTAATGTTCTCTGATGTGGTACTGTGCATGCAGTCAATAAAAATGACTGGCAGAGCTTCAATGATTATAGTATCACATACTGTATCTACCTGTGTAACCTACACTACCTCCATTGTGGACACTAATTGTAAACTTTAAACTAAAGGAAACACAATAAGGATATCCTTTAAGATCAACAACAACTACTAAGAAAGAAACCTTGTTTTCTAAATATACATTGGTGTGAACATTAAACCAAAATGACATCTAACAAATATGTTAACATGTACCAGCACAGAACTGGATTTATGCTAAACAGAGCGTAACATGTGTGATTTTAAGTGTATCTTGCACGTTTCATATCTTTTCTGATAATAAATAGCACTGTACTCATTAATAATAAATGTTATCTTTGATACTAGTCATTTCACAAGTAAAATAAGGTTTTAATTTTGTTGTGGATACCCCAGCTACCATTTCTCAACAATAGCTTGTTTTATGATTTTCAATATTGTGCTGGTGTTTGTTGAGCTAGAATCTGAATATGTACCAGCCTAAAACCACACAATAACTGTTAATGACAGTGCAGGAATTATTTAGAGATTTTCTCTTTTGTTTAATCCGTTGGTATCTTTCTCTCTCTCGCTGAAGAAAGTCGTAATCCCACACACACCTCATCTTCTTACTTTCTTTTTGGAAACTGGGGTAAATGTAATATATTTCCAGCGGCCACTTTCATTTGGGTCTTGATTTAAATAGGCCATTTTCTCTGTAGTCCTGAAAATGCACAGCAAAGTGCTGACATATATTAGAAGCACTTCAGAAGGATTATGTTTAATGACAGGTTTTCTCTGTAATATAAGTCTCTCTGTTTCTCTCTTTGATCTTCCAGGCGGGGATATGGACAACATGAGGTTGGTGATTGTCTCTTGATGCATGCTTTACAGTTGCATCCGTGTTATTGACTTTTTCCTCTTTCCCTCTGATGTTCTTTCCTTCATTGTGTTCTTCTCCTTCTATTCTTTTCTGTTTGATGTAATCTAGATGGAGCAGCAAACCATCGCTGCTCTCTATTAACAGTGATTGTATCTGTAATTGACTGTCTCCCATGTCTGCATCCTTTGATGGCACATATTAAGAAGTAAAACACACAAAGTTAAAGAAAGTCAACCGATCTTTTTTGAGTATACACAAACTGGAACAAAACAGTGGTAATGCAAAAGTTACTTGAATAAAAAGTAGTCCATTTGCACATTACTGGTTTTCCTTGCCCATGAATATTCATCCTCCCCAAGAAGCTGCATCAAAGCCATCCCTTTGATGAAATGCCAACATTTTAAACATTTAAATATTTCATTTAATTTGAAATGTAATCCACTAACAGGATATTCCTTGTCTTAGTGATATTGAATAAATAACATGAGGTATTGACTTTACATTTCCAAATGCGATGTTTACTATTTTGGACAACAGTCCCTAAATGATTTCCTTTGTGTTTGCCGCTTCTCCTTTCCTCCGGCAGACACAACAACTTCTCCGACCTTCTCTGCTCCGACCAGAGGTACTATGTCTCTCTTTACTCTGCACTTATTTTCTCCCTTTGTTTCACGTGTTTTCACATAAGTATAAATATATGAGTGTGTCAGTTTGTGGTGGGTTTACTCGTAGTTGCATCTCTGTCTGTGTGTGTAAAGCTACTTATAACAGTCTCTCATTCTACCAGGAGTTATCAATGGAGTCTGGCATCGACCCCGGCCAGGACTACTACGCACAAGATTATTACAACTATGATCACGGGTTTGTTTTCACATCTTACCTTCTGCTGTTCTGCACATTTGCTGTTGGGTGTGCATTTGTGCTTCTCTGTAATTATAACATATTGTTTGGATGGTTGCTATCTGTCCCTATTTATACTCTCATACTTGATTATTTTCAAGCTGCTATCAATAACTTAAAGTAAAATTCACCAATGGATTCTAATGAATCTGAGAAGAATAAATGGATAGCGAGAAGTTCCCATTTGTGGTGTTGTGTAATGAATCGCAATGGATCATGGTTCATAAAAATATATACAATATCATGATACTGGTATATACATTTCAGAATGTATATTTATTTAAATCAAGATACTGATTTCAACCTTAATGCCCAGCCCTAAATATCATAGCCCTAACTAGATTATAATTATTTCAAAAAATCTCAAAATGAACAGTAACCAGTCACAGCAGCAGAAAAAGCATTGTATTGAAAAATAATGAAAGAAGAGATATGTTAGCGCCATTTTTACAACGTTTTATATTTTGTATATGCACTGTTTACCAAGAATTACGCACGTTATAAGGATACTTAGTGCACATGACACAATGTCCTCTAGGTTTCATCTCTGACCTTTGTCTTCAACATCGTTAAACATCTGTCCTCATGCACCTGTCTGTGCTTTGTCCAACTTGGCCTGGTGTCAGCCCTTTGGCTGATGCTTTGGTTACCGCTGATCGCATCACTAACCCAGCATGTGATGACTGGGATCCTCACACCGGTGACCTGCCTCAGACCAACCTAAAAGCAATATGTGTGGTTAATGTGTTTTGGAACTGCAGGAAGTCAGAGGAGCTGAAGGAAGTTCTGATAGTGATCTTTTATGTGCATGTACTGAACGTGTGTGTGCGTGCGCGTGTTCCTTGGATGCCAGATGTTAAAAAAGCAGGAAATAACTTAAAGAAATGGAAAAATATTGAGAACACACACACAGATACAAAAGATCAAAGTATGCATAAACAAGATCTTTGGTGACCTTTTGCATCCAAGTGTGTGTGATGGGTGCGTGTGTGCGCGCATTATTCTGCAACCACCCCGCTATATTCGATGCATTGTGTGGTTCTTACAATTTTAGCTGCAGACTCCCTTGAACTTGATTTTATACAACCACCCACACTAACACAAATACACAGTAGTAGACACACACACACACACACACACACACACACACACACACACACACACACACACACACACACACACACACACACACAGAGGCACACATACATTTGCTCATGTCAGACACACATTGGCTCACTTAAGCAAACAATCAGTCAGAAATGCTCTCTTGCTTATTATTTATTCAACACACACACACACACACACACACACACACACACACACACACACACACACACACACACACACACATACTGCTAATTCTCTCTGCATAGCATTGCAATACTGTAGCAGCTAATCAGGCAGCCAGCCGTGGAGCAGACAATGGGCCAGATGCTGTTGGCTTAGAGCAACATCTACAAAGTCACGTCTGACTCTGTACACAAACGGGAGCAGGAAATTAGACTTTGTGACCCCACAGGAATCAGATCTAATCACTTCATCTGTCTCAGTTGTAAAAGCTGTTCTTTTTTCCAAGGACTATGCTAACAAATGCTATACTGACCTCCCAGGACATGGACAAGTTCTCATGCCTGAGTATTGTTTTTGGGAAACAGCTTTTCCGCTGATTACTTCTATAGCTATACTAATCCATTTGGAAGGATGTTTCATAACCTTTTGACCTTTTCTTTTATCTGTCTTCAAAAGATGAGATCAAAATTGGATTTTCTCCGCATGTGGGAACGTCGCCATCTGCCATTGGCATAATTGTGATTGGATTTATACAGATGCTGGAAATAACTCGAACCATTTGTAGCACAGGGCTAATGTTTTGCAAAACAAAAAACAACACAAGAAAACACGCCAAATTATTCTTGCCCTGTAGTCAAGGGCGTAAAAGATTAAAACGCTTAACTGTACACGCCACTGAGCAATAAGGGATTAAATCTTGCTTTTTCAAAATCATTATTTGCGTGGGTGTTGAGCAGTGTGTCAGGAAGCTGATAGATGCAGGGTAAAGGCACCCACACGAAAAATATATGGTGAGGAGAGTGAAATCTGGCAGTGGAGATGCAGTTTTCAATCCTTTAAACGGGAGCAGGGAAAGGTTTGTACATAAAGATACTATGGGCAGGGTACAAGTTGTACGTAGACGTTGAATAACAAACCAAAGAGATGGTTCAAAATGTTGGGTTTTACACAATATGCTGATAAAATGTATACCACACACGTGCTTCTATACATTTACAATGAAGCTGCAGCCATTTAGCTTAGCTTAGCTAAGTCTTTTGCTCGAAAAAAGGAGAATAGGCTAACATCCAAAAGTTACAAATTCCACTCACCAGCAAAGTGAAAACAAATTAAGATTTTACTGGTGTTTTCTGCTCACTATTTTTTGACTGTTGCTTATGAAGAATATATCTAATACTCTCATGGCTACAGTTTCATATTTTATAGACAGAAAAGGTCAATAGCAGCTCCTGACTCTAAGTCCCTGGGATGTATTAAGCTCCAAAAACGTTTGGTTTTACAAAAGCACTTTTCTATAGAGCCCCCCCGCCTGGTAAATATTTCAACCCTTTACTTCAGCTTAGCTTCCCATGCTTAGCTGGTTCACCTTTAAATTGACATTTTTCAAGTAAAATGAACGGACTCTAAATAAAACCAAAATCATTTTTAGCATCAAAAATTATTCTTATTTTTGTATTTCCAGTGACTTTAAAGATAATGAAAGCATCCAGTAATAATACTCTGTGTCATGTCTCAGCCCTGTGTGATCATGTGTGTAGCTGCGACTGATCATTAAACAATCATTTAGCATTTGGAGACCCTCTTGTCATCCAATTGGGTCCGGACACACACAGCTACAAAACACAGCATCGAGTCTTGGCTGTGAGGCCCGTCATTCTGGCAGCTTTGAACGGCATGAACTGATTCTCAGTTTATGAGTGTCCCCTAGTGGAGACGCGGACAGGGGGAGGAGTGAGAAAGACTAGTAAAGGGAAGAGGTGAGGGGTGGGGGAAGACCACTCTTTTAGTAATTTGATTGTGTGTGCACTTCAGTTTGAGTCTGCGGGTTAATGACTGTGAAATCCCATGAGCGGGTTTTAGTGGAATGTTAGGACTCATTACATTAGCCTGCGGAGGCGATACTATACGGATCATAACTGCAACAATTATGAATGGCCAGGCTTTTTGTTTTGTCCCTTCCTTTGTATCTCCTTGCCTCTACCCCCCATTTTTTTTAAACACACCTCCTCTTCCCCTTCTTCTCACCCACACACATACGTCATTCACTTGCTTCTTCCATTTGTTTATTACTTGTCTACTTAATGTAATGGGAGGGCAACTTCTCCCCCCCAGTTGACTAAGCGGAGTGATTACAACTTCTCTGTACAACACTGTTACAGAATGAAGCCAAACAACTTCCCGCAGATGTGTTACTTTAATCACACTATCACACTTGGACATATGGTTTCCAGAATAGCATTTGGTAAGATGTGTTGTTTGACCAACCAGCTCCCTGATTTTTGCTTCAGGGCACGGAGCCCAAGCGATGATGCACTACACAGTTTGTTTGGCCGGTAGATCCCGGCAGCGCTTCTGGCAACAGAGAGACAAAAGGGAGGAAAAAATGATACCAGTGTTTCTTTTTAAAATGACTTCTGGCAACAAAATGCTCTTTTTGTGAGTCAGCTTTGCTTAAGAAAGTAATAACACACTGCTTATCAATAGAGTGAGATGTCAGGCCTGCCCTGTGTGTTATTTCTTAAGTGGTTGTTCATAAGCGCTAGCCAAATGCAACAGCTTTGTTTGTGAAGCACATTTCTTTCCCGTCTTCATTTCTGATTGACTGAAACTGTTCAACACTACAGTACACCTTCCATTTACCTATCTATTATGTCTGTAGGCTGACCTGTGATGTGGACCATGTTTTCAGCAGTGTGTGTGTGGTTTTGGAGATTCACAAGTTATTGTCTGTTAAACAAAACCTTTTATTTTTCTCCTTCCCTCCGTCCAGGTATGAACTTCCTCAGTACGGCAGTCGCAGGAAACTGATCTCACCCGCCGGACTCTATGATGAATACGGAGAAGTGGTTGTTGATGACGACGGCAGCTACTACTACAGCCCACAGGAGTCTGACGGAGAGGTAAGACAAAAAGCTACTGCAGAAGCACAACAGCAAGCTTTAAAAATTCACTAACACAGGCCAGTGCCAGCATCCAGTGCAGTGTGAGGAGGAGAAAGTGTTGATCCCAGTAAAAAGAGTTTGCACACTTTTCTAATAGAGACACAATTGAAGCTTTGAGAAATTGTGTTTGGTTCAGGAAGAACAAAAAGTGTTCTATTCTTGATCACTAACACGGTCTTCAAGACATTATCGCCCTGATAGATTGTTAGGCCTCATTTCCACTGCATGCTTCAACTTTTGGTACCAGATTATTTTCCGCTTTATCATTTCCACCTCAAATAAAACCTCATCAGGTTCGCCCACAAAACTGCTATGACATTATCCCCAACGTGACACTCGCTGGAACCTTTCATTGCCGCCTCAAACAGAGGAACGTCAGCACTGTTAATTGCATGCCATAGTCTTGCGGGCAGTTGTTTTAAAAACCTGGTTCAAATGAATAAAAACCTTTCTGTCATAACTGTCGTTAGTTTTACTATTTCAAAAAATACCATGTTTGTGCAGGATGTCCTGTTTCCTGTCTGCAATGTTTTAACCACACCTTGTAGAATCAGCTGAAACAAAATGAATAAGTACCACGTATCAACAAGTCTTGCTAATGGGAAACCAAATAAATAGCTTTTTCATTAGTAGATCCAAGCCGTACTATGCAGTGGAAATACGGCATTAGACTGCTTTGATGGTTGGGACACGAACATGTGCCCACTCTAATTACTTGAGTCTTATTTGAGAAGATTTTGCAGTTTGAATGTTGTTCCTTTTTAAAATGTTGTCCATTTGGTTTTGGACTAATGTCATCATGCTGACAGGTGAGGAGACACATTCAAGGTGGTAGATTAGCCTCACGCCCCGCCTACCTTCAGCCACGTCCTCCAACTTCTCATGGGCAATCAAGAAATACCCCAGCAGCCCCGAGAGCTGAACTCGAGGGAAGCCAACCGTCAGAAGGTGGTACAACCACAGACGCAAAGCCTAAGAGCTCAAGTGCAGCCGCCAAGTTGAAGGCTGTGTTGAAAGTGGGCGCATTACTGTCCTCTGGTAGTAAAACATCTGGACAACCCCCTGCCATCCACCCACCCTGGAACAAAGCCAGAGTCAGGCCGATGGAAGACGGGGAAGGAGTTAGAAAGGAGGAAAGAAATGGGGAAAGAGTGGGAAGAGGATTTGAGCGAGGGGAAGCAGGGAACAGAGTAGGAGGAAGAGATGCAGCAACAGAAAGAGGCAGAGAGAGAGGAGGAATGGAAACATGGGGAAGGAGCAACAGAGGTGGTGGGACGAACAATGGGATGAGAAATGCTGTCGCAGGAGAAGGCATCAGGCCAGAGAACATGCGAGAACTCCCTGGCCACTTTTTCAGCCGGGATGGCAGCCTGGTCATCAACGGGAGTTATTTCCAGACGTCCGTTGAAGCCAGCAAACCCCCACCAGTGAAACAAAAGCTGAGTGAGGCCCTGAGTCTTATCTCCCTAACCAGAAGGCTCCAGGGACCCGCAAGGGTGGGAGATGAACAGTGGAGTGATGTAAAAAGCTGGGAAAGAGGCGAAGAGAAGAGTAGGAAGATGAATGGCTCCATAGGAGAGATGAGTGTTTCTGCATCGGTGTCAGAGAGAGCCATGGGGGAGGAGAGGAGGTGGTGGGAGAGCGAGGTGGGAGAGCTGAATACTTCCTCTGAGGTATGGTGGGAGAAGGAAAAACGATTTCACAACAGTGATTCAGAAACAGGAAGTGGCAGCAAAGAGTCTCCATCAGAATATAGTCCCTCTGATGCAAGCAGCCCCACCTCGTCTGTGACAGCCGAGCACAGCAAGACCGAATCTGAAACAGAAAAGGAAGAGGGAACTCCTGTCACAGACCGGGAGTCAGAGAGTGGGAGCCAGCAGGGGGAAGGGTGGGAGTCTGAAAGGGAGTCAGGGTTGGAGAGTGAGGATGAAAGGAAAGAGTTAAGCAGAAAATGCTCAAAATGTAGTGTTAGCAGTTCTACGAGAAGTGGTGTTAGTGGAAAGAGAAGAAAAACTAGTGGCAATTTAAAGAACAAAAGCAGACAGCGAGAGAGGAGCAGCAGTGACTCTCAGAGATCAAGATATTCAGGCTCTTCAGCTTCTATTCCAAGGCCCAAAACTTCAAGACACTCCCGGTCCTCACATGACACAATAGAAGAAGAGAGCGAGAGAGATGAGGAATCAGGAAAGGAGGAGGATAAAAGCGTTGGATCCCGACAATCCTTGTTGAGCAGGCACAACGTCCGATCGGACATCAGCTCCGGTTTGATGGACACCTCCGACGACTTATCACCCATCATCGAGGACACAGAGGAGGAGGAGAAGAGCAGCGGCCATGGCAAAGGAGGAGAAGAGGAAGAGGGGGACTCTGAAAATGAGCCCACAGATTGAAATGCAGATGAGGCCTCAGCACCTCCACAGATTAAATTCTTTGCCACTGAGTAAGATCTTGTTGAAAATGCCTGGTGTGCAGTCATTACCTGTGTGGATCTATCACTATAATCTCTCTATTTTCCTTGTTTGCTGTGATGTACATCCACAGGAGCTTAAATTGCCTGCCTGTCCTCTCAGAGTCTCTCTTATTGTGGCTCTTCAATCCCTTTTTTTCCAATCAGCCGCTCGTCCTCTCCCTCTTCTGCGTCTTGTCTAGATTTCCTCTATAACAGCTCTCCTTCTTCTGTAGATTTCATTTTGAAAGCTCAACTTCCTGCTGCTCTTTTCTCTGCTGCTGTGGCTGAAAGATTGTTATTCACTGACCTCTCTTTGTTCCCCCTCACTTCTTACATTTTCTTCTCCTGTGTACATCATTCTCCCTGTATCAATGCGTTCTTCCCGTACCTGTTATCTGCCGGGGGAAGCACATCTTTTTTTTGTAATCATGAACATATTCTTTCTACCTCACTCTCTGGGTTAAACGGAAAATTGGAGTGTCATTCTGAGAAGTTATTTTCTTATCAGACTTTTTCTCCTGTCACAATCTGCTCTGCAGTGTTTTCTCTGACCTCACGTATAGAGAAGTTGTGTAGTGCTTTATGAAATGTGTGTATTTTCTTTAGACATTTCCTTTCCTTCTTAAAAAAAATAAGCACACTTTGTAATCGCTTTCTTCCCGAGTGAAAATGTCTGACTTTTTTGCTGTGAAGTGTGTTTGCAGTGTCAGTGAACTTTAACACTTGATTGATTTTGAAGGACAAACATCTCAAAAGTAAAAATGAAAACGGATTATATTTTGACTTGCATGACCTCAACATTAGTTCCTGATGTCAATGTCCACAAATTAAGTGTTCTAGGCTTTATTAAAGCAATACTCAAATGCCCAAATGTTTCCTTCGATACATTACATGATGTCGAAGTCATTGTATATAATGGGGTCTTGCAACATTTCAAATTAATAGCTAAATCTTTTTATTTTTAAACCTAATTCTTCAATATTTTAGCTATTAACACACACACACACAAAAAACACCTTTTTGAACTTGATGTATGTCAGTGGACAGTCTTCTGATATATTATCTGTGTGTTTTTCCAGCAGGGCAATAGAAAACGTCGGATCAAGTTGGTTGTGGATCGGGAATATGAGACCAGCTCCACCGGTGAGGACAGCATGCCGGAGACGCTGCGCACCCGCCTGCCGGCCACCCTCAACAGCCACAGCAACGTCAACGGCAGCATCTACGTGGCCCAGAACGGCTCCATCATCCGCACCCGACGCACAATGAACCCCACATGTACAACACACACGCACAGCACCACCATGAACAATAACCTCAAAATCCCCTCACCAGTCTTCAGCTCACGGCTGGCCAAGCACTTTAAAAAACTGGACAAAATGGCCGCCACACTGGAGGAAAGAGTTCCCCTGAACAACCCCAGATCACCAGCGGAGAGCGGGTGCAACACTCTGCGCACCTTCCAAAGCTCGGGGATGACCGCCTCTGCGACGGCCACTTCCTCTTTCTCTAACACTGACAACAATAAGACGCTGAACACATTTAACACCCGACAATCCAGCACTTCGTTAGGATCCAGCACAAGCAACACGGGCCCCGACAGTGTAGCGTCCAAATCAAACCTGCTCAGAGCGGCGCAGGGCGGCACCGAGGCGCCTCAGGGCCCAGCGGAGCGAGACGAGCTGAGAGAAGGTGAGAAAGAGACGCAGGTCGACGGCTGTAATGACGACGTTGGGCTGGTTATGGGGGAGCCGCTGGATTGCCCGAGCGACAGAACGCAGTCGGACGAGGAGGAGTTGTGGATGGGCCCGTGGAACAGCCTTCACATACCCATGACTAAACTCTGACTGAACCACTGTGCTCGCTCCTTTTTTTGCCAAGATCATTAAAGCACTCAGACATAATTTCTGTTCATTAGTCGTGGAACTAATGGGGATGCTCCAATCCAATTTAATCTAATTATCAGATTGGTACTCAGCTAAAAAGGTGAATTAGCATATCCTGGGGTTTAAAGTGAATCTTAATAAGATGTAATATTCATAACATATCAACTAAATTATTTCATTTATGATGTTTTAAGGAGGAGTGTGTAGGATTTAGTGGCACCTAGTGGTGAGGTGGCCCTCTCTCTTTACAAGCATGTTGGAGAACTGTGGTGGCCTTCAGGTACAAATGTGAAAGGACTTCTCCGGCACCAAAGTTTGTCCGTTCTGGGCTTCTGTAGAACATGGTGGAGCGATATGGCGGACCTGGTCCCTGTGTAGATATGAAGGGCTCATTCTAAGCTGATACAAGAGACAAATTGTTCTTAGTTTCAGTTGATATTTACTTGTGAAAACTTAATAATGAATATGATTTTAAGTTTCTACCAACAGATCACGTAAACCTACCCACTGGATATTTAAACTCAAAGACAATTGGATCAAAAATAAAGCTAAAATACCAATTATTTAGCATTTGATTGACTATTTGCCAGTTAAATCATTAAAACATGTGTTTCCTAACAACTCAAATGTCCAATCAGAGCATCCCTTAAGCCCACATGATCTAAGAGCTGCCACACCTTCGGACAACTGGACCTAGAGTGAAATGAATTGTTATATTTCTACTTTTTAAGAGATGATGAAAGAAACTTGAGGAAGAGATCTATGAACTTTTTATGGCCCTTTAAGCGACTGGTGTCTGTAAAGAAGCGCACTTGTTTCATTCAGGATTACGGCGACCTGTGCCACTCATCTTGAATACGCCTGAACTCTTTGCATTGACACATGAAGTCTTGTATGGTTCAGAATTGCCTTTTTATCCTTGTCAAGTTGCTTGGCAAACTTTATCCAAATAAAAGACTATTTCATCCATTGAAATGTGGAGTGTGGCTACTGTGTTGATGTGTTTACTCTATCTAGAAGTAACAAGAGATGACTGTGCTGAGATTAGGCTTGGATTAGGTCTAATGAGTCTGCAAATCTAGGTTTCCGATTTTCAGATTTAAATTCTTTGTTTTGGTTCTTTTCTTTAACACGTGTTGCACTTTCTCTCGAAGAGCCAGGTTAGAAGAGAGTCTGAGACAGTATTTGGCTCTTGGCATGTGTCAATTTAAGTCTTAAATTTTGACATAAAACAATGAAAAAATATCCCAATCTTGAGTCTCTGTGGGACAGAAGTGTTATGCATGTAATATCCCAATATATTCACACATAAGCCATAAAAAAAGAAGAAGAATGCAGATGACCATTAGGAGGCAGATATAAGTGCTCACCCTTTCACAGGCTGTGAATTTCAGAAACGTTCTTCAAAAGATTTCCTGTTTTGTTAAAGAGGTTATTTTAAATAGCCTAATCCCACTCAGAGATCCTCTTTAAGGACCACATGGATCCTTCTGCTTCATGAAAGTTCATCATCATAAAGGTGACAGAACTTTTTAATTGTGAACCACATTACAGTGAATTATTTCATTTGAAGTCTGGAAGAGGCTGGACCATTAAACTGCAAAATGAAGTTTTAAACTCTCACATTTTTAATTTGCTGACTGCATAATTTCGCACTAAGCAACTCAACAGAGGGTGCCACATTATCGGTGGTGATATTTGAGACTGAGTGCTTCTTATTAGCTGGAATTAGCAGACTGTACCGAGGAGCAATATTTTAAACAGTTTCTGGAAGAAATGGCACGCCTGAGCCGCTGTTACTGATTTAACTAAATGAGCTGATTATGTCACTGATTTCTGAGTCCACGGTACGTTATTAGAGGAGAAGGCAGAATGAACATGGCTCATTAATCTGTGACACAGATGCAATAGATATGATTAGTGGTTGGAATTATGTTGGAAAGGGTATTTCTGATTTATCATGAATGTTTTAGTCTCAATGTTTTTACAAAGTTTCCTTTCTTCTTTAGTTTTAGGAAGTCGTCACAGGGCCTCAATTATTCACCACAAAAACAAATAAGAAGCACGTAAATAATGTTGATTTCACTCAGTTGATCAAGGTAACTACAGTAAGCACATTCACTAAAGAACTGTATTGTATCATTTATCCCTAAGAATGAATATTTACTGCTACTTTAGTAGAATATTTCCTGCCCGGTCAATAAAAAGGTCACACACTAATATTCGTTGGACCGCCTTTAGCTTTGATTACGGCACGCATTCGCTGTGACATCGATTCCAGAAGCTTCTGCAATGTCACAACATTTATTTCTGTCTTGCATTCATTTTTCGACAAGATCTTGTATTGATGACGGGAGATTCGGACCACTGCGCAAAGTCTTCTCCAGCACATCCCAAAGATTCTCAATCGGGTTCAGGTCTGGACTCTGTGGGGGCCAATCCATGTGTGAGAATGATGTCTCATGCTCCCTGAACCACTCTTTCACAATTTGAGCCCAATGGATCCTGGCATTGTCATCTTGGAACATGCCTGTGCCATCAGGGAAGAAAGAATCCATTGATGGGATAACCTGGTCCTTCAGTATATTCAGGTAGTCAGCTGACCTCATCCTTTGGGCACATAACGTTGCTGAACCTAGACCAGACCAACTGCAGCAACCCCAGATCATAGCACTGCCCTCCCACAGGCTTGTGACCTTTTTTTTGGCCGGACAGTGTACTTTAATACCATTAAAAGCAAGATAAAATAGTGTTGTTTTTACCCCACTAGGTTGATGTGATACCTTTGTATTTTGCATCAGAGGTTCATATAAATAACACAAAATATACTCGACAAATAAATTTCAATGTATATTGTTGGAGAATGAAAACCTCCGTGGTTCCTTGGTGGAATTCACAAGCACTATTTACTGCTAAAAATAAGCCCCAATTTGGACAGCTACAAAAATGACTTCCTTTTCTGCTGTGGACTTAAAGCTGGAACATGACAGTAAGCATGAAGGTAAGACACTGTTTCTTAAAAATGTCATCGTTAATTATACCATAACAAAATCATAGTGAAGTATTTGATTAAAATGTAATAGCATAATGTCATTAAAGAAAGATGTGTATGCGTGACATAAACGAGTCATAGTAAGGTCTATAAGTATAGACTCTGTCTTACGATGTGTAACAAATCCAACTGAGGTTTAAGTTTACCCAAAAAAAGTCATTATACAGCATGTCGAACATATCACAGGTATAGTATTTCCAGATTATCAGAAACATTTGTATTTAAATACAAAAAAGTCACATTATGGTATGTGGAGAAAAAACAAAAACACTTCAAAGTATAGAAGTCAAAAAAATGGTCGACAGTATGTTGAATAAAAAGGCACAGTAGAGTTTGCCAAAATGATGAGAAAAATGACATTATATTATATTGTGTTGAAAAAAACTATAAAAGATACATAATAGTTGGTCGAAAATATCATCATGGTATATATGGTATATGGACTATATATAAAGACTTCTTGCAAAACACATGATGTCAGGCTCTAAATATGTATTTTTAGCTACAGAAAACACAATGTATTAAATGCCCTCCTTATCTAAAAATAACATATTTTGATAAGGGTCCCCCCTTATGTAAAAATTAGTATTTTTGATAAGGGTCCCCCCTTATGTAAAAATTAGTTATTTTGATAAGGGTCCCCCCTTATGTAAAAATTAGTTATTTTGATAAGGGTCCCCCCTTATGTAAAAATTATCTATTTTGATAAGGGTCCCCCCTTATGTAAAAATTAGCTATTTTGATAAGGGTCCCCCCTTATGTAAAAATTAGTTATTTTGATAAGGGTCCCCCCTTATGTAAAAATTAGTTATTTTGATAAGGGTCCCCCCTTATGTAAAAATTAGCTATTTTGATAAGGGTCCCCCCTTATGTAAAAATTAGTTATTTTGATAAGGGTCCCCCCTTATGTAAAAATTAGCTATTTTGATAAGGGTCCCCCCTTATGTAAAAATTAGCTATTTTGATAAGGGTCCCCCCTTATGTAAAAATAATATTTCTTGATAAGGGTCCCCCCTTATGTAAAAATTAGTTATTTTGATAAGGGTCCCCCCTTATGTAAAAATTAGCTATTTTGATAAGGGTCCCCCCTTATGTAAAAATTATCTATTTTGATAAGGGTCCCCC